>NC_058130.1:686761719-686793859 GCF_016433145.1 Gracilinanus agilis | reverse complement strand
TTCCCTTCCCTTCCCTTCCCTTCCCTTCCCTTCCCTTCCCTTCCCTTCCCTTCCCTTCCCTTCCCTTCCCTTCCCTTCCCTTCCCTTCCCTTTTTCCTTCTTTCCTTCTCTTTTTTTTTGTGAAGGGGATGATTTAAAACTGTGTTTTGCATAATTAAAAAATGATATATTGCTCGTCCTCTCATTGAGTGAGATGGACTCAAGGAAAGAATTTAGAATGTATGATTTAAAAAATGTTAAAAAATAATTTAAAAAATGAGAATTGAGAAATGATCATTAGATTTGTCAGTTAAGATATAGTAATTTAGGATGGAGTGGCTACAATTGAATAATGAGATTAGAAGCCAGACTGCAAAGAGTTTAAAGAAGAGAGGAAAGAAAGTGGAGGCACTAATTGTAGATGGCCTTGTCAAAGACTTTAGCTATAAAAGGAAGGTGAGATATGGGACAATAAATAGTGTAGATAGATGGCTTGAGTGTTAGTGTTTTAAAAATGGAGGAGAAATGGGATTGTTTGAAGGCAGCAGAGAAACAAGTAGACAGCAATTGAAGGATAGTGAGAGAGAAGGGATGATAGAGAGGACAATCTGGGATGAAATGGAATCACTGGTGCACATAGAGTGAATTTTCCTTGTCAAGGAGAAGGGCCACCTCTCCATGTGAGACAAGGGTGAAGGAGACAATTGGATGGGGCATTTGAATGATATGAGATGAGGTGGCTGAGTGAGGGGGAGAAGTGGGAGTTATCAGCAAATGTCCTCAAATTTTTTTCAGTGACATCTGATGTAGTATTTTTAGCTGAGAGGGGATGGAAAGGGGGAACCATGGGAAGTTTAAAAAGAGATGAAGTAGTTTGCAAAAGCCATTGTGAGTGGCTAGTGAATCCATTAGGGAGGTGTAAAAGGATCATTTTGCTGCAGCGAGGGCACAGTTGAGAGTATGTAACATAAATTTGTAGTGTACCCAGGTTGCAGAGTTTAGTGAATAGAAGCAAAGGCATTGGTTGGTGGGATTAATCCTAAAGTGGGGGCTTGGCAGAGTAAGACTGGAAAAAGGAGAAAGGGGCAGGGACTTGAGAGAAGAGATTAGTGCCATATTGTACTAGTTCAACAAAATTTTAACATGAAGAAAGGAGAAGAGAGTATGGCCAATGTAGAGATGATAATCTGGAAGGAACTGAGGTTTGGAGAGATTGGAGGTCATAGGAGGACAGAAAACCGAGTCATGGATGATAAGGTAGAGAGAGCGATAGAATGATAACAGACATAGAATAATGGAATTTCAGAGTTCAAAACTGTGGAAATGGAACACTTTGTGGGTGATGGCAAGATCAAGGGTATGACAGTCTTTACACATGCAGCTGAGATGGAGTAAAAAAGTAATAGTTTAAGGGAAATGAATAAGTTTAGAAACTGGGAAATTAGAATATTTGAGTATCATTTGTATATTGAAATCTCCTAATTTGAGGGCATGGAATTGATTAGCTGCATGATTTAATGGAATGTACTAGATTTGGAACCAAAAATTAGAAGTCAAATGCTGACTCTGCTACTGTCTGGATGACCCTGCAAGTGACTCCCATTCTCTGAGCTTCAGTTTTCCTTGTTTGTAAAATGAAGGAGTTGAATTAAATGCGATCTTTCCTCCTGAGTGCTCCTATTACTTCTGAGAGCAACACCCTCCTTCCATTCACCCAGCCTTGATTCCTCACTCTCACACCCCACGCATATCCAATCTGTTATTTTGATCATTTTTATCTTTAGAACATCTCTCTTAAACAGTCCCTTCTCTGTATTCATATAGCTACAACTTCATTTCATACCCATATCATCTTTCACCTGGATGACTGAAATAGCATTCTAAACTAGGTCCTCTGCTTGAAGTCTCTCTCCATTCCAGTCCATTTTCCACTTAGCTGCCAAGGTAGTTTTTCTAAAATATATGTCTGACCATGTCATCTCCCTGCAAAGTGAGCTTCAGTGGCTCCCCATTATTTCAAGTACTAAATATAATATCCTCCTAGCAATTAAAGCTCTTTATAGCCTGGCCTTTTCCTTTCTAGTGTCCTTATTCTTTATTCCTCTTTGCAGACTTTATGATCCAATGATACTGGCCTATTTGTAGTTCCTTGAACATGACACTTCATCTCCCATCTTTATCAAATATCAAGTAAGAGACTGTGTAAAGTGCTTATTAGCCTGGTTCCTGGCATAAAGAAGGTGTTATAGAAATGCTTCTACTCTCCCATCCCCTCTCTTCTCTTCCCCTTCCCTTTCCTTTCCTTCTTTGCCTTCCCCTTTCTCCATGTCTTTGCATCTACTATCTCCTATGTCTGAAATGCCCAACTCCCTCATGTCAGCCTCCTAGTTTCCCTGGATGGCTTCAAGATTTAGCATAGGTCCTCTGCTTTTCAAGAAACCTTTACCTGAACCTTCAGCTGTTAAAGTCTGACCCTTTTTGATTACTTTCCATTTATTTTGTACAGTCTTATGTCTACCTAGTTACATCTTATCTCCCTCCATTAGAATATACACAACCTGAGGTCAGAGATTTTTTCCCCTTTTTTCTTTGTATGCCTGGTGCTTAACACACTAAAGACACCTAATGAGCCCTTGTTGATTGGCTGACTTTATTTTTTTATTATTTTTTTTAATTGAAAACTTTTATTTAATTAATTGATTTCGAATATTTTTCCATGGTTAAATGATTCATGTTCTTTCCCTTCCTCCCCCTAACCCCACCCAGCCAATGAGTAATTCCACTGGATTTTACATATGTCATTGATCAAGACCTATTTCCATATTATTAATATTTGCATTAGGGTTATTGCTTAAGGGTCTACATCCCCAGTCATGTCCCCATTAACCCATGTTATCAAGCAGTTGTTTTTCTTTTGTGTTTCTACTCCCACAGTTCTTTCTCTGGATGTGGATAGTGCTCTTTCTCATAAGTCCCTCAGAATTGTCCTGGGTCATTGCACTGCTGCCAGTAGAGAAGTCCATTGCATTTGATTGTGCCACAGTGTATCTGTCTCTGTGTATTATGTTCTTCTGGTTCTGCTCCTTTCACTCTGCATCAATTCCTGGAGGTTATTCCAGTTCATATGGAATTCCTCCAGTTCATTATTCCTTTGAGCACAATAGTATTCCATCACCAGCATATACCACAATTTGTTCAGCCATTCCCCAATTGAAGGACATTCCCTCATTTTCCAATTTTTTGCCACCACAAAGAGCATGGCTATAAGTATTTTTGTACAAGTCTTTTTCCTTATTATCTCTTTGGGATACAAACCTAGCAGTGGTATGGCTGGATCAAAAGGCAGATAGTCTTTTTTTTTTTTTTTTTAAGTTTTTTTTTTTTTTTAAACCCTTGTACTTCGGTGTATTGTCTCATAGGTGGAAGAGTGGTAAGGGTGGGCAATGGGGGTCAAGTGACTTGCCCAGGGTCACACAGCTGGGAAGTGGCTGAGGCTGGGTTTGAACCTATGACCCTCCTGTCTCTAGGCCTGGCTCTCACTCCACTGAGCTACCCAGCTGCCCCCGCAGATAGTCTTTTAAAGCCCTTTGAACATAGTTCCAAATTGCTATCCAGAATGGTTGGATCAATTCACAACCCCACCAGCAATGCATTAATAGCCTGACTGACTGACTTTAGATCCCTTCCAGTTCCTGTATTTCATTAGTGATCACATTGTAGGGCACCAAGTTGTTTCTGAAGGTTATGTATAATAAACCCATATTTCTTAGCAATTTTGATTAACCATACATGGATGTGTTATTGAAGGAAGAACTCTATTCAACAGCAGTGAATATTAAATTATAGTGAGTAATGTGTGGGTATTTGAAAACATTTGTAAACTTTATTATTGGCTATTAGATAAGTTTTCTGAAGTTCTTATGCCCCTGAATGTCTAGGTTTATTATTACTTTCATAATTTAAAAATAAAGCTGCCCTTTTACTAAAAAACCTTGGGGAGCACAACTCTATATAATAAGACTCATTTTTTAAAATGTGGTACCTGAATAGCAGCAGCAGAAGCAGCATAGTGAGTGACAGGCCTCTTTTGATTGCACTGGCCATTAAAATCCTATAAAGTGTCTTCACTGGTAAAATGAAGATGATAATATTTGCATTGCTTGCACTGGCATTTGATTAGTGTGACATTCTTTTGAGAGGGTTAACCCTGATTCTGTCTTCATTTTATGAAAATTGTTCTTCTGAAGGTTACCAATAATATTGCTAAAGGGAGTAGCATTTTTCTCCCTTAAGCCTCTGCATTTAGCACAATTGACTACTTTTTTCCTTCTTTTTCTACCCTTTCTTGGTGCATTTCCTGTTTCATGGACAACTTCCTGGGAATGCTATAGAGTCTTTGTTTGGATAGTAGATGCTAGATGGCTTCTGAGGATCTTTGCAAATCTAAGATTCTATGATTATTCCTGTGGTGTTTTTTATTTTTTACCTTTCCTGTGCTTCTTGCACTCTTCACCTTGACTGGGCATCATGAAAACCCAGTCCTTAGTCTTACTTTTCCTTCTCCTTTCTTCTCTAGAAAAGAAACTCAACAAAGATGTAGCACTTTACTTGGATAGATGAAGCATCCCCTTATCAATTCAGCAGTGGCAGAACCTCCGGGGCTTTGAGAAATCTATCAAGTCTGAAGGGTAGGCCTCCTTAATACCTTTAAGTGCCTGGGAAACCACATCAACTAGTTTGAGGCTTTCAGAAAGTCTCCAGGAAATAGGACTTGAGTCCTAACTCCCTAAACTATTTAAGTGCTAGAGACAGCTTCCTTGCATCTCAGGGAAAGAACTAGACAACTGTAAAGATTTATGGGTAGGGTCCTGTTATATCAAATCCAGATGCTCTTGGGATCATTGTACTATATTCTGGCTAGCACCCTCCTTCACAGTACTAAGAACATAAGAATATCATAAATGTTTATTAATTGAAAAAAGTGGTACATGTGGTTAATGAGGATACATTTTTCTTTACTTCAAAGATTCTTTTCAAATTTGTTTCAAAATGTGGGATCTCTCAGGAATAGCTGAACTATATTTTAAGAAGTGTGTCCATAACTCAAAATGAAAAATGTAGCACAAATATCAATAATATGGAAATCGGTCTTGATCAACGACACATGTAAAACCCAGTGGAATTGTGTGTTGGCTATGGGAGGGCATGGGGCGGGGGGTGGGAATAGAACATGAATCCTATAACTATGGGAAAATGCCCTAAATTAATTAATTAAATAAAATTTTTAAGAGAAAAAAAGAAAAAAATATTTCCATACTTCTTCCTTAAAACATGATTGAATTAGTAAGGGAAAGTCAGCAAATATCCAGTTTTATTAGACTTAACAAACATATGAGTTGTCTTAGAGCAGTAACTCTTGTACCTTTACTCATCATCATATGGTCCTTTTTAGTTTACTGCAGTGATTCCCAAAGTGGGCGCCACCGCCCCCTGGTGGGTGCTGTAGCGATCCAGGGGAGCAGTGATGGCTACAGGTGCATTTAGGGGTAGTGAATAACTGTAAGGGGGTGGTAATAGTATGTGACAGGGGGCGCTAAGTAATATTTTTTCTGGAAAGGGGGCAGTAGGCCAAAAAACTTTGGGAACTACTGGTTTATTCCTTTCAATAATCCTATAAGGTAGATAGTGCATATATCATCTTAATTTTATCATTGAAGAAACTTTATGGGATTATAAAATCTAGAGCTAAAAGAGATATCTTCTATCCCACCTCCTGACCAAATTGAGAACATAAGGGGTTTGGTGACTTACCCAGGGATACAGAGGTATTAAGTAGCAGAGTCAAGTTTTAAATCTGGTTCTTCCATTTTCAGATCTCTAATAGTGGTTGTACCTTTTCTCCCTTGAAAACTTCATTAGCTTTCATGAATTTAATTTCCATCTTTCTGCAGATGATTCCTAGATCTCTGTAGCCCCAGTCTCTCTGAAATTCAATTCCATATTATCTGTCTGTTTGACATTTCACAATGCATGCCTGTTAACTCAAGATGTCCAAAACTAAATTCATAATCTTCCCATCCCCATGCCGCCTATTCCAGACTTAAGCTATTTCTATTGAAAGTACCACCACCTTTTTAATTTGTCAAATTCATATTCTCGGCATCATCCTTGACTCTTTACTCTCTTTATCTCACTGCATATAACTAACAATTGCCAAACTGAAGCACAATTTCTCTCATGAATTTATCTTGTTATGTTTCCAGCCTCAGTGGACATTATTCTTACTCTCACACTTTGCAATGCAGTATAACTTAGCCTTCTTTCTCTTCCTCATACATGACATTCCATTTGTTTTTTACTGGCCATTATCCAGTTGTAATGGGACAAGGATAGAGTACAGTTCCCAACTTGACAGACACTTTTGTTACCTCTTCCCTCTTAGAAAGCTCCTTGTCTTTTATGATGTAGTTCAAGCACCACCTTCTACATGAAGCCTTTGCTTATCCCTTCTTCCTGCTACTGCTCGTAACTGTCTGCCCTCATAAATTACCTTGTATTTAATTATTTCATATTCATTTGTACTTATTATCATTATATTCAGTCAGTCATTTATGTTTATATTTGTCTATTCCATTAGATTTACTCTTTGGGCGCAGGGATTATTTTCTTTTTGAATTTATATCACCATTGACTTTAGTGCTTGGCACATAGTAGGGATTTAATCCTTATTTAGTCTTCCTTGATTATTTCTTTCTCCTATCCTATACTGCCTCTTTGTGGCTTAGAGAGAGCTTTAGTGATTTGCCAAAAGTCATACACTGTTGAGAGAGTTGCGACTGAAACTTAGATCTTATTCCTTCAAGTCCATTTTTTCCCCACTACACCTTGAAGTAATAATGTACACATGAATAATGAGCATCATAACAACCACTTAAAATCAGTGTAGAAATTTAGATCACTGATTCAATTGTGAAATTATAGGCATAGAACTGATATGCTGTTTTAGTTTTGGAAGATTCTTCTCATTGCTTATGTTTTTTGGTACCCTGGGTTTCATTTCAAGTTTTTTTTTTTTCACCAGCTATCACCCTTAGCATTTATAGCTCATGTTCTGTAATTAATTATAATTGACTTGCATAAAAATAGATATCTCTATTGTTACTATTGGTTTGAAGAACAGTTTAACTTTTCAGGATGAAAAAAAATTCTTGGAAGAAAATATTGATTGTTAGTCATGTGATGATAAGGTGTTTTATTGATGGTCCAATTTCTGCTTTGTTAAGTTTCTATTTGATTAGTTGTTTTGTAGGGGAGTACTCTTGTAGGTCATTATCTTCAACTTCTTGCACATGCATATCTCCTTTCTTTAAACTGAGGTTGGAATTTATGCTCATGTGACTAAAACTTTTTAAACTAGTTTTGTATTCTGTGTAGCAATGTCGTTTTCGAGTATGGTTTTTCTTTCTCATTTCCTATTAGAACTGGTGCTAATTGGACTAATTATATTGCAAATTCTCAGGTTCAAAGCATAAGACTTCTTTCATTGATTTAGTTTAAATTTTAAGGGTCTATAGGAGGTCTTTCCCAGTTCTTTGCTCAATATGCCCATTGCTGAGATTACCTCCCATTTACACTGTTTATATCTTGTATGCATACAAAATATATATGTAATGTCCATATAATGTATTTGTAAGTATATGTATATATTATATAAGTATAATAATTTATATCTTTATATATTATTTCTCCCTTGGAATGTAAGCTCTTTGAGGTGAGGAACTATGTTTTTGTTTTTCTTTGTATTTCCAATGCTTAGCATAGTCCTAGCACATAGAGAGTGCTTAATAAAAGTTTGTTCTCCTGATACTTGGTTTAGTGTTTTGTGGGATAGCTGACTTTGTAAAAATACAAATTTTAAAGGCATGTTTTCTTTTTATATTATTTCTATTCCCCTTCTCTCCCTCCTTATATGTATTCCTCCCTCTACCCATTCCAAAGAGCCATCCTTTATAATAAAGTATAATGAAAGAAAAAAAAAGTTCCACAAAACAAAGGAACATAAAAGTCTGACCCGTGTGATATTCTAAACACATGGTCTCCAGATTTTTCAAAGGAATGAGGGACATGTCATTTTATGTATTTTCTTCGGATTAAATTTAGTCATAATTTCATAGCTATTTAGTTTTTTTCATTTAATAATTTTTATTTTTTAGAAAAGTTAACATGGTTACATGATTCATGCTCCTACTTTCCCCTTCACCCACCCCTCCACCTCCTGTTCCCCCACCAATAGCCGATGCGCATTTCCACCGGTTTTAACATGTGTCATTGATCAGGACCTATTTCCAAATTGTTGATAGTTGCATTGGTGTGGTAGTTACATCCCCAATTATGTCCAACTTAACCTATGTGTTCAAGCAGTTGCTTTTCTTCTGTTTCCGCTCGTGTAGTTCTTCCTCTGAATGTTAGTAGCATTCTTTTCCATAAGTTCCTCAGAACTGTCCTGTGTCATTGTATTGCTGCTAGTACAGAAGTCCATTACATGGATTTTACCACAGTGTATTGGTCTCTGTGTACAATGTTCTTCTGGCTCTGCTCCTTTCGCTCTGCATCAATTCCTGGAGGTCTTTCCAGTTCACATGGAATTTCTCCAGTTCATTATTCCTTTGAGCTCAATACATAGCTATTTAGTTTTGATTTTCTTGGTTGACATTCTTTCCATTTACATTGTTGTAGACATTGTATATGGTGTTTTGCTGCCTTTGCTTCTTCACTTCATATCAGTTCACATAAATCTTTCCATAGTTCTCTGTTCTCATCATTTAAAAAGAAAATTTATCAGTGAACAAAAATCTATTTTTGCTTCCTTCCTCCTTGTCCTCAGGGGAAAAAAGGGAAAAACAAAACTTGTAATAAATATGCATAGTGAAGAATAGGGAATTTCCAAATTGGTCATGCTTAAAATTTTTTTTTTCATTCTACATTCCGAGTCCATCATTTCTCTTTCAGAAAGTAGGTAGTATGTTTTATACCTAGTCATTTGGAGTCATGAATAGTCATTGTGTTGATCAGAGTTCTTAAATCTTTCAATGTTGTGTTCAGTATAATATTTTTGTTATTGTATAAATTGTTCTGATTCTGTTTACTTCATTCTTTATCACTTCATACAAGCCTTTCTAGGTTTCTCTGAAACTGTCTCTTTTGACATTTTTTATAGCACAATATTTGTCTCTTACATTCATATATTATAATTTGTTTAGTAATTATGAAATTGATGGACACACCTTTAGTTTTTCATTGTTTTCCTGTATTCACCAATTCCTTGCAGTATAGTAATTTTCTTTTTCATTCCTGCACCACAGTTTGTTTAGCAGTTCCTCATATGATGTATATCTACCATAGTCTAGCTCTTTGCTATCACAAAAAAATGCATTTCTATTTTGGTTTATATAGGGCTGTCCTTTTTATCATTTACCACCTTGGAATATGTCCTTTTCACTAAAATTGCTGAGTCAAATGACATAGACATCGTAAGTGACTATTTTAAATGATTTTGGAGAGACAAATATGAAGTACCCTGTCATATGCTTATTTTTTTATGTATGATTTTACCATTGCCAAAACTAATGGCCTTCTTTTCCACTTTAATCTTCATTTTTTTTTTTACCTTTCTGTAGTCTTTTTTATGAGTAACTTTTATAATTACTAAGTTTAAAGACTAAGGAACAATAGGGCATCTTAGGTCAGGGATAATAGACTGGAAACCAACAAATTGGGGAAACACAAACCACACCAAGATACAGGGTTTGGGAAGTATTGGAATGATAGCTAATACCAACTGCCATCTCAGATCCACCTAGCCTGGGAGTCTGTGAAACCTACAAACTACAGTGAGTTAGACTGGGACAAAGGAATTATAAAACACAGGTTTAATAAAGACTATAGGGGTAAGAGATAATGGGGAGTGGTCACTCTAAACCTAGGACACTAAAGATAAACACAGGGGCTGGGAGATGGGTCAAAAACTACACTACTCTAATACAGGCTGTCAGCCAGGCTGGCTGGAAGGGAATTGGATCTCTCACAGATTTTGTCCACTTCTGCTCCTTTTGCTGGTCACAGGAAAAAAAGGTTCACAGCAAGGTATTACTATTATTATTTCAAGATAGTAAAATCAAGGAGCTTGACTAAGACTGGGGTGTCCACCACCTCAGTTTGATCTTCTTGCTTATTTGATCTTCTACTGGCAAGTCTTTCTTCTCTGTGTTGAATCTGCACTCCTTGGGCTCTCCACTGGGATGGGTAAAGCAGCCACATTCTCCTTGTCTCAGCCTTAACCAGAGTCTCTCAAGGAAAAACTTCCCTTTTCTTCATTCCATGGTTGGAACTCTCAGGTCTTTAGAGACAGCCTGGGTGTTATTTTACCATAAATATCTAATTACCTAATTTCCTCATTACACCTTTGACAGAAGGCCCATCACCCTCTTTTCTTTGATATTTTCTCTTCTCTAAGTTTTAATGGCACTGTTCTCACCTGGTTCTCCTCCTATCTCTCAGCTTCTTTTGTTGGATCTTCATCAAGGTTATTCTGTCATACTGTGGGTGTTTCCTTAGTTTCAGTTCTAGACTCTCTTCTTTTCTTCCTCTATACTATTTCCATGTTCATTTCATTAGCATGGTGGGTTCAGTTATCATTTCTATATAGATAATTCCCCGATCTTTATATCCAATGTTAACCTTTCTCCTGAGCCTTCTATCACCATCTGGCTTTGGACATCTCAAACTTGATGTCTCAAATGTATCTCAAATTCAACATTCAGTTCAATTCACTATTCAGCGCTAACTGTATATTAGGCACTGTGCTAAGTGCTGGAAATAGAAAAAAGAATAAGAAAGATAGTCCTTGCCTTCAAGAAGCTTACAATCTAATTGTGGAAGACAACACACAAAAGAACCTTAAAAGTGGGGTGTAGAGAAGAACAAACCACTGAAGGGTACCCAGGGTGAAGGCATGATATTGGGCCCTCCATAAAGGAAGACCCTGGGAGGAACTTATTGCTCTGCTTTCCAGCCTTCAAAGAGAGGGATGTAACAAATAAAATTAATATAGAAGGATATATTTAAAGATATTAGGGTCTTATTGTAATCCATATTGGTAATTAAAAAAAAACACATGCCTGCTAAGATCTACTTCAAATGCCCCACCATGCTTTCCCCCTGGCTGCTTCCTAGGGAAGTGTCCCAATCAAGTTCTGAGTCTTTATACCTCTTGTAATATAGGATTTTAGCATTGCCATATTGGCTTAGGGCAAACCTGTCAGTTGCCCTGGATGGAATGTTGAAGGGGGCATGAGCCACTGGGCAGATACCAACTGGCAGTTGAGCTGAGAGTATAAAAAGCCCTGGAAACCCAGGGCTGGGTTCTTCCTTGACCTGACTTTGTCCTGACCACTCATCTACTCCTTTCCTTGGGTCCAGGAGGTGGGAGTAAAGGGTGGTGGGATTGGAAGAGGGTGGTGGAAGTGAAAACGTGGGTAACTAGGATTTTAGGACCAAATCTTCTAGAGCTCCTCGATGATTATTATTTAACATCCAATTATAATCATCCAGAAGAAACATTCATAAACTATCATAGTAGAGAAGAAGAATCAGTTACAAAAGAAGAAACAGCATCAGAACTTCAATCAATTCAAGATCTGGAAAGTGACGTTGATGACTAATTGATAGTCATAAATAACATCATAATGGACTTTGATTAACTTTGTTTAATGGTATCAAGAAAGAAGAAGATTCAAAAGTTTTGTGGAGACACAAGTTTTGTCGCAACACAAGTCAACACAACTGCACAATGGTTCCAGTTCAAGTTGATAAGTACCTGTGGTAACATCAAACATCACAATGGAGACATTGCTGACTTCACAGATCATCACAAGGACATTAACGTTGAGGATTACGACAACTTTGACCTGACTACACAACCGGTATGGCTTTTACAACAGCGTTGTGAAGAAGTGTTCATCTGATCAGCGTTGGAACCATAGGTTTGAAGAGCACATCTTACAGGCCCACAGAATTCTCACTGCAACCAAAACACCTTAGAATTTCATTTACACAGCACATGGTGTTATCAGAAGATTTCTTTAGGAGTAAGTATGTGACACTTCATCACACGGTTAAGTCATAATTGTTAACACATAGAACATTTTCTAAACTTCACATGTACATATGTAAATAGTTCACACATAGGAGAGAAGGGTTTGTCTGCCATAGTTTAGAGTTTTCTCTTACTTTGGTTCAGACACCTACTCAAAACCATCTGACATTTCAATTTACAGAATGTATACATGTATATGCTTATTTACTAACCCTTAGTGATAGATGTACTAACACACAGGGAAAGAATAGTTAGCTTTGGATAAGTTAGATCAGGGTCAGAATTTTCTTTGTAAAATACTGTACTTAGTTTAAATCTTTAGTTTGACTAATAGGCATTTAGCTAAAGTTAAGTTTTACTTATTCTTACTAACTTTCTAACATAGGCATAAGAGTATTACATCATAACATACTAACACTTAGAAAGTTTGTATTTAGTTTTAGAAAATTGCTAGAGAAAACTTTACTTAATTGTTACTTTTGTTGTTAGTCCATGAAGATAAAAGATTTCATAGCTAGTGTTTATTACTTAGATTTATTTTTTAGCTAAAGTCAGACTTTAAAACTGTTCTGTTGATGGGTTGTGTTTAATCTTGTTTTTTCCTTTCTGTTCAAATTTTGTAAAACTTAATCCCCATTTCTTTCCTTTACTCTTTCCCATAACTCATCTTAGCTTAGCTTAGAATAGAAATAGTTTAAGAATAGGAGTTAGACCTTTTTATTGTTTTGGGAATACTTAAACAGATTAAGGGGAACAGTTTAGTTTAGTCTCAGTCAGTGTAGAATTTTTTAGTCTAGTAACTTAGGGATCTGGAAATGTTGCAGGTTGAAAATTTCCAAAAGACAAATGGGCATGTTGTAATATAGGATTTTAGCATTGCCATGTTGGCTTAGGGCAAACCTGTCAGTTGCCCTGGATGGAATATTGAAGGGGGCATGAGCCACTGGGCAGATACCAACTGGCAGTTGAGCTGAGAGTATAAAAAGCCCTGGAAACCCAGGGCTGGGTTCTTCCTTGACCTGACTTTGTCCTGACCACTCATCTACTCCTTTCCTTGGGTCCAGGAGGTGGGAGTAAAGGGTGGTGGGATTGGAAGAGGGTGGTGGGAGTGAGAACATGGGTAACTAGGATTTTAGGACCAAATCTTCTAGAGCTCCTCAATATTATTTATCATCACCTACAAGATTAGCCAATAGATCAACTCAATTACCTACCCAGAGATTGCTTCACTCTGGTCGAGGGCTTCCTGCCCTCGGTCAATCTGGACCTTCCAAGGACCTCTACCAGCTTTAGCCAGATAATCCTTAACAACAGATTTTAATATTTCCAAGCCCTCTTACTATTGCCTTGTTCCTTCCCAGTTTATCAATAAACCCCATACCCTTAACTAGTGAATCCTGTGATTATTTCCCTACCATCAAAGGCTAGGAGGACAGGCAATAGGCAGGGATTCTGAGCAGTTTGGGTTGGAACAAACTCCATTGCTGAGGGGCAGGAAGTTCTACATCCACTTCCTGTTAGCCTGCCATTAACCAATAGGAACCTATTTTCCTCATCAGGAAGGGGCTGGCTGCCTGATACCTTAAAGGAGCCTGGTGGCAAGCAGTGAGGTTTCACTGGGCACTCAGTACCCAGGGTTGGATTCTTGTACTTTCATAAACAAGTTACTAGCCCAGATGAGGTTGCTCGTTCCATCCTTACAACCAGCACTATCCTCCTGCTAGCTTGGTTGCCAACTTAGGCCCCTGTTGACCCACTTTGCTCATTACATTCTTTCTACGTAATCACACTTCCTGCCCACCTGTATTATATAAGAGGAATCATGGGAAATGTAGTTTTCAAGTCCCCTAATGTCCATAGGAAGTTTAGACCAGAGACCTCAAGATCCATTCAAGGACTCCCAAATTTCCAATATCACATTTCCTCCTGAGATCCAGAGGAAAGACTGGTCTTCCCAATGGATCTTGTAAACATAGTCAACTTTTAAATTACAGGAATTTGGGGATAAAAGAAAAGAGGACAAAAACAATGATCCAGTGATTGCTAGCAGCATTGACAAAAAGCCAATTAGGGGCAGTCCCCTTTGGCATAAGAGTGTACATTCAAAACAAATGCATTTAACTCCCAATAGTTCAATCAACTGCACCCCAAAGTTCATTGTGAATCTTCATGATCCAGTGAAGATTCTTCAGGCATCTTCATGGTGCCTTCTCCAAACAGGTACATTGTCTGGATTCTGGGGAGATGGCAAATTTTTTATCCTGACATTACTCTCAAAAGAATTTAAACTTTACATTATAGATTATAAAACATACATTCCCTTCTGAGGAAAATTATACATTTCCCCCTGAAATTACTCTCAAAATTACTCTCAAAAGAGTTAAAATTTTACATTATATATTATAATACAGACATTATGATTATAAAACTTACACCTCCCCCCCGCCCCCAAGGAGAAACAATACCACATTCTCCCCTGAAGAAGGTACCCCAGGTCAGCTGAGGGTACCCCAGGTCAGCTAAGGATACATGGCTGAGTTATGGGGTTGTATGAAATCAATTTGCAAAAGAAAAATAAAATCCAAATAAAAGATAAAAATTAACTTGTGAATGAAATGTAAAATTTCAAAGTCTTTTGGGCAAAAAAAGTAAGGAAAAATAAACTTATAACAGGTCCTTGAATCAAGGCCCAATTAAAGTGATTTAAGCAGTTTGCAATTACCCTTCAGGAGCCAGGACTACAGAAAATTGCCCTTCAATATATAAGAGAAATAACAGGACCAAATATGTGTGCAAGGGAAGTGTCTTTCCCTCGTCTGATTTGGCCTCACCTCAGGGATGAGCCATAATGATAGCCAATCTTAGGTGCTTGGCTGGGAATGAAGCTCAGGGGAAGTCTGGCCTCTAACATGTCAGAAAAGCTGCAACCCCGAACCTCAAACACTAGTTTCAAGCCTTTCAGTTTTGGCATAGAACTTCCTCAATCCCACCTGGATTTGGGATGGTCTTTAGGACCTTTTGCTCCTTGGCACTTTGCAGATTCTCAGTCGGTCTCTATGACCTTCTGGCTCTTTTTCTCCCTTCTCCTGGAATCAGACAGAGATACATTAATCACAGTTCCATAATACTTACCAATAATTGGCAGGTTACCATAGTCTAAGGCTTTTGGGTATTCATTAATATTATAGCAAATATATAGTCATATTAAACTTATATTACTGTAAAATCAAAAAAGGATTAACATTGACTATATGTACTTTTAGTACAAAAAATGAGAAAAAGGAAAAAGAGTCAATTACTCTATTAGAAATTAAAAGGAAAAGCAATAAGAAAATTTAAAATTTCAGGGAAAAATACAATGCTTTCAAGAAAAAAATGAGAAAGAAAAAAACAAATTGTATTGCAAATACAAGGAAAAATAATAAAAGAATGTTTAAAAAAAAATATATATATATATATAGCTTAGAATTAGTGAAAGGTTTTTCACCCAAAAATGAGATCCATTTCCTGTTAAGCTTTTGCATGAATTGTGAGTGTAAAAGGTTTTAACAAAATAGCAGATTCATAATGCACATTCAAATAAAGTACCATAATTTCCAATAACACATTTAAAGACAATAGCAAACAAACCCATTATTATAACCACTTGTTATGATGTTTAAAAAATTGTATACTTGTCACAAATTCAACAGGTATAGTAAATCATTCAGCCTTGGCTGAGATATTTTCTTAACAAACTCTATTACTGCCTTCATGGCAGTTGTGGGGCAGAGCCTAAAAAAAAATCTGATTTAAAAAACCTTCTGGGTCTAAGTTATCCTTAGGAATTATAGATCCTTCTGATGGGAAAGCAAGCCAAAACAAAGAGACAAAACATCAAGTATACAGGAGTTCTCCTGGCTTCCTGTGTAATATACAAAAGCTTGGGCAGGAAACCTCCATTTGTTTTCTCTACCCTTTTAAGACAACATTCTTTATAATAAATATATAAAACCTTATCATTTATACAGAAGGGTACTAGGCATCTAAAGTCAATTCTGAAAACCCTTTATAAAATTATAATTTAAAATTTCAAGACATCATAGTCTTCAAGGTTGTATACAATTATCAATATCAAATAAATACTTAAGGCATGTGATCCTATAGTTGAAATGATAAATCCAGTATACATAAGACTTATGGGCTTTTTATAACTGAAAAAAATGTTTAAGATGTTCATAAATGGTACAGATAACAGAATTAGATTAATACAGGTAAACTTAAAAAAATTGAAACCTTAAAGAAATAAGGAAATACAATAATATAAGGAACAAATTACAAGCAATGTAGTCAAAAACCCCTTTTACCAATTCTAATAGACTTGTTCACTATTTGGGAGTTACAATAAAATCATGAACAGAATTAATCAAGTAGCCATTATAACAGAAAAATCAATGTAAAACAACAAAATTAATTCACAAAACAACAATCAGCAAAATACAATAAGATATAGAGATTTTTTAAAAAACCCATGCTGAGGTTTAAAATCCATCTCTGGTCCAATTTAAATTCCTTCTAACTGAGCTCTGCACTGAACACCATGTGGATGACTCCATAAGAGTATATAGTTCAAAGTCTTGATCAGGCCCAAATGGCCAGCATATATAGGCAAGATAATCATAAGGAATTGTAGAAAGAAAAAAACAACATCCCCAAACTGGTATCTGCTAGGGTCCACATGCTAACTCAGTCACCTCCCCTAAAGCAGAGCATGGAAACCAATTTGGGATAAGGACTGGAAAACTCGAAGGTTGGGAATCCTATGTGGCACAAGGGTTGTAGGGGAGGGGGGGACTAGGTCAGGTTTTAGAAGAACCACGTGGAGGGCTCATGGGGGGAGGAAGATAGCTAGAGAAGCTTTCTTCAGGTTAAAAGTCATTTATGTCTACGAGGAAACACCCCTGGGACTGAAAGTCCCAGGTGTATGCAATGAGAAAGAAGTGGGGGTTTTACTTCCCAAGTCTCAGGCAGCAGAAGCAGCTCCAGGAGCAGTGGCTGGGGATCGGCATCAGTGGTAGAGGCAGCAGCAGCAGCAGCAGCAGCAGCAGCATCAGACAGGGCACTGGCATTCAGGGGTAAGGTCAGAAGCCAGAAGTGGCTTCCCTGCCCCCCTCCCCCCCCCCCCCCCCCCCCCCCCGGTGGGTCAGGCTCACCTGGCTGGCAGCGTCCGAGGGAATCGGAAAGATAATGATCAGCAGGCAAAAATAAACTACTGCTATCAGCAAAAACGTGGCATTTGTGAACAAATACACTTTACCCTTCCCTTGAAAAGCCTCATGGCTGGGGAGAACGGGGAGAAGAGAAAAAAATAAAACCAAAAACTCCAAAACGGCAAGAGTAGGTCAATAGCTCTGGAGAGGATTCTAAATGCTTCCAGAGTTGTGTGGCTCAGTAGGCTATCAGAAAAATTGAGAGTTTCAAAAGTGATTGCCAAAACTGTAACAAATAAAATCAATATAGAAGGATATATTTAAAGATATTAGGGTTTTATTGTAATCCATATTGGTAATTAAAAAAACCACATGCCTGCTAAGATCTAATTCAAATGCCCCGCTATGCTTTCCTCCTGGCTGCTTCCTAGGAAAGAGAGTGTCCCGATCAAGTTCTGAGTCTTTATACCTCTGTGTATGTAATCACACTTCCTGCCCATCTGTATTATGTAAGAGGAATCATGCGAAATGTATTTTTCAAGCCCCCTAAATGTCCACAGGAAGTTTAGACCAGAGACCTCAAGATCCATTCAAGGACTCCCAAATTTCTAATGTCACAGGGAAGAGGGAACTGAGGGAATTGAGAAAATGTTAAATATCAAAATCTTGAGTCAAACTGGATGGTGATAAGATTTAAGGTGATCCTACATGATGATCCCTGGAGTCAAACCAAGCAGGGATGCTAATGGAGAATGTTTAAAACTGAACTTTCTCCTCTTCAAAACTTCCCTGCTAATATGGGAGGCATCATTATTCTCCCATCTAGCTTTGCAGCTTCATTGTTATCCTTGCCTCCTTTTTTTGCCACTCAGTCAATATATCCATTCTATTGCTAAATCTTATTATTTCTACCTCCTAAATATCTATTTTATGTTTCTCACCACTCAAACAGCTGCTACCATTGTATAAATCCTTATCACTTTTTACTTGGACTTTTGCAATAGCCTTCTAATTTATTTCTTGGCATCCTTCTGAACTCTAAACCATTATCCATACAGCTGCTAAGGTGATTTTTCTGAAGTGAAGAGATGATTGTATCCTTCCCCTCTTCCCTGAGTGAATGAACTCCAGTGTTTTCCTATTACCTCCAGATCAACTTCAAAGTTCTCTGGCATTTAAAGCCTTTTATAACCTGCCCCTTTTCTGCCTTTCCAGTCTTCTTATGTGTCACATACTCCATGATCATGCAGCATTGGACTTTTCGCATCCTATCTCTTGACTCTGTGCTTTTTAAAAATCATATCCTACATGTCTAGAATATTCACCATCCTCACTACATTGCCTGACACATAGTAGGTGTCTAATAATGCTTGTTGACTTGATTTGATTGTTCCAAGATTTAGTTCAAATTCTCCTTCTATTGCTCCTCCCCCTTGGCCCACCCTTTCCAACTACATTTTCTCTTCTCAGGAGAAAGGAAGATCAATTGGGATAACCAGTTAATAGATTCTTGGATTATCTCAACATCAAGCTGTGCTCAAGGAATAAAGAGCCTTTCCTTGAAAGGTGTATTAAAATATATGGCAACCAAAAAGTGATTAGTTTTCATCTGTAAAATACCTTCCATTCACTGTGTGTGTATACACATACTAATATACATACATATGTATATATACACATATATTTCTATGTGTGTATACATAGTGTTTATGTGTAATGATATTTTGCAAAGCAATATGGAAAGCAAGATGATAGACAGTTACCTGATTAGAACATGGAATTGACTGAGCCTGGCAGGGGCTGAATGATATTTTGCAAAGCAATATGGAAAGCAAGATGATAGACAGTTACCTGATTAGAACATGGAATTGACTGAGCCTGGCAGGGGCTGGCTTGTGCCAAGTCAGTTGATGCTCAAGTATAAAAGGGAGGATTTGAACTGAGACAGGGTCTCAATCAGAGATATTCGGGGATGTGGGAGGTTTGTTTTGGTGGTGGTGAGGGTAGGCCTTTTGTCAACTTGAATTACCAGCAAACTCCACTGACCAATCTCACAGTCCCAGATCCTGTGATACCTTTATACTGAGTAACCTGCTCCTGTTTCATACTCTAAGAAGAAACAACAACATCCTTCAGCAAGTAATCTGATTTGGGTGAACCAGTCTGGCTCTGCCAGGTTGGCAATTGGCAATTATCAATTGACTACAAATAATCCTGATGACCTTCAATTCAAATGCCATCTTTGTCATCTTTAGCTTAGATCAAGAACTTCCTGTTTCCCTCCTTCCCTGTTATTTTCCCTGCTCCCCTCCTAAGCCTGAAGCACATTAAATCTTTGAACTTAACCTAGATTGGTGTCAACTCTATTTCTAAGCTTAGTCATTGTATCCCTGAGGCATTTGAGGGAAAGGAGAATAGTAACATTCATAGCAAGATATAATCCACAGTCAAACTTCTAGCATTATCCTACTAGGCCAGATTAGTCAGTTAGAAGTATCTGTACAATCCTATTCACAGATTCTTCATTTGACTGGCTAGTCTGGGACACTGTTATTCTGAAGTTGAGTTTAACTGATTCACTACAACTATCTTGTTGGCCCTTTGTGTTTCACTATCACAACTTAAGTGTTATACTTATACACACACACACTCAACTTCAGCTCCTCATATCACCAGGACCCTTATAACATATGTCAACTATAGAATAAATGGAAATAAAAAGCAAAACAAATAAATAAATAAATAAATAAATAAACAAACAAATAAATAAATAAATATATATATATATATATATATATATATATATATAAAATGAAAATAAGTATGTAGTAGATTTAGTACACACACACACACAGTTGTTTTCATATTATTTTCCTTGTATAGATGTGAAGTCTTCTAGGGCAAGGAAGATGTTTTCAATTTTCATTTTAGCTCCATTGCTTGGCCTGGTGTCTGATGCATAGTAGGTGCTTAATAAATTAATGTTGCTAAAATAGAAATAGCACTTCCGTTATCTCTCTGTTTAATAATTTAGTTAAAAGAAGGGAGGATGCTTAGTCTCATGTGACTAAAATTGGTTATTAGTTAAACCAGGCTGATGATTACTGGTTCTCTTTCTAAGTATACCCTGTGTTTCGAAGAACGAATATCTGGCTTGCTGTGTTCCAGTTTGTAGAAACAAATGACCATTTTTGCCTTTTTTCAATCTGTAGCACCTTTTTTTAATTTCCTACTTTTCCTCAGTTATCACTGAATGATTCAGAAACCATATCTCTAAGTATATGAGAGGGTAATTCAAGAGACTTGAACTCATTTGGAATTGTTAGATTTGTAACAGACCTGCAAATCTCACCTAACTCAGACTTCAATTCTCCTCCAACTCTATTTGTTCCATTCTGAAGATCATTCTCTTTGTCAAATAAGACAGAAACAAAATTGGAGTTGAATAGTTATACTTTTTCTCTTTTTCTTCTACCTGAAGTAGTTGACATGAATATATACAACTCTTAATCTAAAGTTCTGCTGTCTTAGCAACTTTAAATCCAGACATTTATTTAAAAAAATATGCTCAGGGGCAGCTGGGTAGCTCAGTGGATTGAGAGCCAGGCCTAGAGACGGGAGGTCCTAGGTTCAAATCCGGCCTCAGACACTTCCCAGCTGTGTGACCCTGGGCAGGTCACTTGACCCCCATTGCCTACCCTTACCACTCTTCCACCTATAAGTCAATACACAGGAGTTAAGGGTTTAAAATAAAAAAAAATATGCTAAAAAAATACCCTCCCCCCAAACAGAACAAAACAAATATCAAACTGTGGTCTGAAAACAAGTTAATAGTAGCATTTAATAGATACTAGTTGGGACTTTTTAGTAGTAACTTGTATCCTGAACAAACATACCTTCCTGGAATTGATTGGTTTCGAGAAAACATTATTTTAGACTGAAATGATTATATTAATTCAATTAGTTCAATAGTAGCAGCATTATAAACGGGGAGCTCTGTTCTGGTTAGCCAAAATTCAAACTAATAGCTTAAAAGAGGAAGAGAAGGGGGAAAGAAGTGATTATATTTAATTCTACCTGACTGGACCCTCTTTTACCCCAGTCTTTCCAAAGGGAAAGGAAGACCAACTGGGATAACCAGTTAATAGTTACATTCTAGGATTCCTTCAAAATCAAGCTATAGCAAGGAATGAAGATTCTCTCCATGAAAGATATATTAAAACATATGGCAATCAAAAAATGATTAGTTTTCATCTATAAATTTTAACTTTGTGCATATGGAAATTTTCTTATTAAATTAAAAAAGTCCCTTAAAATATAATGTTGTTCTGACAAAATTACTTGTTTTACTCTAACTCAGCTTCATAATTGTATTAATATCACTTCACTTGAATTTATTTTAGAAATGAAAAACAAAACAATATTCTTTAAGTTCTCCATGCTGTCTTCTGACCCATATAAGGGAAAAGGAAATTAGAAACCAGAAAGTTTCTGGTTGTTTTGTCACTACATCTTTCATATTTCCCTTTGAGTTAGACTTACCTTAAGATTGAGTGTTTTAAACTTTTCAAGCATTTGAGCATTGACTTAATGACAAAAAACGATACTGTGTTGAGATAAAAATCACAGCTGTTATTTTAGAAGGCAATGATGGTCTGTGGCCATGTTGGTGAACCTATGGCATGTGTGCTTGGGAGGGCTGCTCTCTTTCCCCTGTCCATGTGAGCCTGAAGACATTTCTCTTATCACTTGCTCCTCTGCTCAGCAGCCCAATGGGAGTGCTTCCTCCTTCCCCTGTCCAAGGTAAGGTATAGGGCTCAAATGCAGTACCAGGGTTGCAGTTTGGGCACTCAGTCTCTAAAAGGTTTGCTGTCACTGGTTTATGGCATCATTTGACTTTTCTTGGGAGAGGTATCGTGATGTAGAAAACATTGTGGGATTTGGAGTTAGTATTTTAGTATTTAATTTAAATACTTTCTCTTGTATCGTAGGACTTTTGTGACTGGACAAGCCACTTAATTTCGTGAAGTCTCAGTTTTGTCATATCAGAAATGGAGGGATTGGATTAGAAGCTATCTAAAGTCCCCTCCAGCTCTAAGCTTGCATTATCTTATGGTTGTGAGTGGGACAGGGTCTTGAACAGTAGACCCCACCATTGCAATAAATTCACAAACATGGAGTTGAGAGGCCAAAGTATAAGGCAGCAATTTATTCTTTCATGAAAATGACATTCCCCACTTTGCATGCTTAAGGAATGTCAAAGTATTGAGAAATGTCAAAGATCCAATTTAAAGGATCTTCTAACCATAGAAACCACCCCCTCCCTGCCTCCCTTCCTTTGTTCCAGCCAGACACAGGTCCTAATAGGAATCTTCTTTAAAAGATAAGTGAGTTAGCTACTCCACCACTCAAGGCCTTTGAAATTTGAAATGGACAGGCCAAGGGTTTTGTTTTTAGAGAAGAGGGATGTTCTAAAAGGAAGGGAAAGTACTAAGTTATGTCTAGGTTCTTGAAAATATTGAGGTGAAATACTTCTTATGAGAGAGATGCAGATTATACATCCTACTCATTTGGAAAAGGGAAAAAGTGGCATTAGGTTTGGTGGGACATTCCTTATCAGTTAATCACACACCTGTTATGTAATGTTATCAAGAAAGTAAATATGATAACCTGAGTGGGTCAATTAAATGCAATTTGGGTGTGAGGAAGGATAAAGGGGAATAATAGGAGATTATAAGGTGATTGGAGGAGGAATGAAGGTAAGGGAAGGTATATAGGAGGTAAGAGAAATGGGGTATGTAGGAGAGGGCAGCTCAAACAGATTTATTCCCAGAGACTTGAGAGAGAGGATACAGGGAGGAAACCAGGGCCAGTAAGAAATGTTTAGGTTTGGCTGGAGGGTTTCTCTTGTTAGTTTCTCAAGTCTCTTGAGGGAGGAGTCAAGAGGGCCCCTCCCTGCCAGTCAAACTGATGGCTGGAGGAAGTCTTGAGGTGGGTACTTCCTGCCAAGATGGATGTCCCCAGTTCTTTCAAGGAAATAGAAGAAAAATGAATCCTTCCCCTTGAGCCCTTGTTTTAATTTTCAACACAATGACTCACCACAGGGTTTGAATAGGTAACAAGGGGATTTATTAATAACAGGGTCAATCAGAAGGGGGGAGGGGTTCAGGGTTTTCTAATTGCTGCTAGGTAGAGGGTGAAGGTGGGGGATGGGTTGCAGAGAGGTTTAGACAGAGAGATTCCGGCTCTCCCAGTCAGGAAGATTTGACTACCTTTTAAGTAAAGTCTTTATCAAATCTAGGGGTAACTTATTTGAGGATACTCTAATTATCTAAAGAAACTAAACCCACAATGTCTAATCACCAAGCCCTCCCTTCTACCAGGACCCAAAGGAAATTCAGGGAAGGGGAGGGATATGGATGGAGAGATCAGGGAGAGGTCCAGAGAAATGAGACAGGTCCAAATTTCCCCAAAACAAAATAAGCACAGGCCAAGGCCTAAGCAAAGCCAAGCCAAAAGTCCAAAGCAAAAGCCTCCAGCCACAGCGAAAGCCAGAAGGCAAAAGCCACATCCGTTGGAACTTCACCTCTATTTATAGCTTTAAGTTCTGACTGACTTTCTGAAGATTCCAAGATGTTTAACTGACTTTTTGTGGCCGTTAGAAATTACAGAAGCAAAAAGTTACTGTTAGCCACCTTGCGTTACAGTAACGATCACCCGTGCTAGGTGTTGGGGACACAACTACAAAAATGAAATAATTTCTGTTCACAAGGAACTTAAATTCTAATGTGGGAGATGAATATATATACTCACACACACATTCACCAACTATATATATGCATACTTAATGGATATAGATGTATGTCTATGTTTCAGGACAATTAGGTGGTTCAGTGGGTAGGGGCCACTGACTCCAGGCCTGTAGTCAGGAAGATGAATGTTCCCTAGTTGGAGAAGGAAATAGAAAAGCACTCTAGTATTTTCACCAAGAAAACCCCAAATGGAGTCAAGAAGAGCTGTGCATGACTGAAAAACAACTGAACAACAAAAATGTGTGTGTGTTTAATATATGTATATATAAGTATATACACATATATGATAAATATAAACAAATACAAAGTAGTTGAATATAAGGTAATTTGGTAGGGAAGGCAGGAGCAGTTATGTAGATCAGAAAAGGCTCCATGTTAGAGAATTGTGCTTGAGCAAAATTCTAAAGGGAGGAGGATTCTGAAGTAGAGGTCCAGAGGGAGTGCATTCTAGCATTTGGGATAGCCGGTGCACAAAGACAGTAGATGGAGCATTTCATATGAAGACCAGGAAGAAGGTCAGTTTGGCTGGATCATAGAGTTGAAGAAGGGGATGAATGGCCATTGAGGCTGAAAAGATAGGTGTGATTAGGTTATGTAGGGCTTTAAAAGCTAAACAGAGGAATTATATTTGATCTTAGAGTCAAGAAGAAGCCACTAGAGTTGAGTAGGGCAGTCACAACATTAGATTTGTGCTTAAAGAAAATTACTTTGGCTGCATAGAATAGACTGGAATGGGGAGAGATGTGAGGCTAAGAGGCCAATTAGGAAACCATTGTAATAATCTAGACAGATGATGAGGACTTTAAAACTAAAGTGGTAGCTATGTAAATGTAGAGGAGTCAGATCTGAGGGAAATGTGAAAATAGAAAGGCAAGATTTGGCAGCTGTTTGGACATAAATGATTAGAGAGTCTGAGGAGTCTGGAATGAACCTGGGAGTCTGGAAGGATGATGATGGTTCATTCAATTGAAATGAGAAGATTAGATGAATTGAGGGTTTGGGAGGAAAGATAGTAAGCTCAGTTTTGGATATGTTCAACTAAGGTATCTCGCATAAATCAAGTTGGAAATGTCCAATAAAAAGTTGTTGATGTTAATGCTTAGGTGAGAGCCTGGAGTTGTGTGTGTGTGTGTGTGTGTGTGTGTGTGTGTGTGTGTGTGTATAAGTTAAGTGTATATGTAATTTATGAGTCGGTTGCATTGGAGGATATCCCTAGTTAGGTCAAGTGATGTTTGTGATGTTTGGTGAGCCAGCAAAAGAGATAGAGAAGGACTGGGAAGAAGAACCATGAGAAAGTAGAATCATAAAATCACAGAGAAGAGAGAGTAGCCAGAAAAAGGCGATTACCAATATCAAATGTAGCAGATAGGTTAAGAAGGATGAAGAGATCATCAGATATTACAAGTGATGGTTCTTCAATTTCACTTGAATGATGAAGTTGGAAGCTGGATTGTAAAAGTCTGAAAAAGGGGAAAGGAATTGAAAGCTACAATGTATATAGCTTTTTCCAGGAGTATAGTAGGCAGAGAAAGTATTTATAGGATGATATGAGGAAATGGTAGGGTCTAGTGAAGGTTTTTTAAATAATGAGTGAGATTTATTCTTGATTATAATATACAGATAATTTTACTGTCACTAGTTACTGCATTGTTATCTGGCATATGGCAGTACATATTAGAAGAATTTAGAAGCTTATTATATTATATGAAAAAGCATTGCCCTGGGTCTCAGGAAGACTAAGCTTTACTTTTTGCTTCTGCCACTAATATATTTGGTTAAGAATAATTTGCTTCAATAAAAAAGGTGAAAGAACATTAGATATCATTCTACACATTGGTAACTAAAAAGAAGATATGGGAGTGTACAGTAAGTATATGACACAGCAATTTGGGATTTGAAGAGAAAGATAGCTTCGCACTCAGTTGATTAACCAGCAGGTAAGTGTATTATATTGAATTATGATATACAAATCATGTGGACATAGTCATATAGGCACAGTATAAGAAGCCATGTGTGCCATGCTTCCCTGTCTTTTGCTGGGTTTGAGACTGGCCCAGGGAAATGAATCTGCACCTCTTCCTCTATGCTTGATGCTTTTCAAGCAGTAGCCTGGCCACAAGATGTTTGAAGATGTTAGAGTCTGCTCTGAAGAAGATAAGGAGAACTGAATGTTGAATTGAATCTACCATAATCAAATAACTTATCCTTTTGCATGAGTAGATTAGATAAGGTTTTTAGAATGCTGTTGGAGGCAAAGATTATATTCATGGATATTTCTCTCTCATTCTAGCTATCTCTATCTTCCTGTCTTTCTTTCTTTTCTGCTGGTAGGTGCCTGATGTATGTAGCTTTCGTTATGGCCAAAAAGATAATGCAGTCTTATACTAAATTAAGAGAATTATAGCACTGAAGACTAGGAAGTTGTTAATTCTATTATATTTTTCTGTGATCAGAACACAATACTGGTGCCACATATCAGGTAGAAAGGAATTAGAGAGCGTCCAGGGGAAGGCATTTAAGATGATAACATATTTGGAGATCCTATGATAAGAAAATTAGTTGAAGGGAATACGTATGGTTAGTCTAGAGAAGTACATTAGGACCTGTGAGAATTTTAATTGGAAATTTACTAGAAAGGAGCATGATTAGATTTGTTCAAAACAGGAAGATCTAGGCTCAGTAGAAGGAAAAACTTCTTGGTAACTACAATAATTTCAGAGTAGAGCTTTTGCTGTTTCAGGAGGTAAAGAAAGTAGTGAGAACCCTGCATTAAGAGGCCTTCAAGCCAAAGCTGGACAATTACTTTTCAGATATGCTGTAGAAAATGCTCTTGTACATATCAAAGGTAAGGATTGGATCATTTTCTTCCACATTCCAAGATTCTGTTGTTCTCTGAATTGACATTTTTGTGGACAATCAAAACATTCATTGATGACAGGCCTTTGATTTAGGCTTATCTTTCTCCATAACCTTGTGTCCATCTTTGATACAGTGTAAGACTGTTAAAGAAATTATTTAACTAACCTCTAAACACTTCTTTCTCTGTCTTTGTGTCTATGTCTCTGTCTTTCTCTGATACTGTGAATACAGTGAGCTTTCTGTCAATATTTGCTGTTGGTGATGATGTCATTAGTGGGAATTTGTCATCTTCTTTGTTAATTAAAAGTATATTTTTCAGTAAATGTCCCTGTGCCAATCAATGAAAAGAGTTCTGGCTTCTAAGAGATTATGCATTTAAATCTTATTTGTAAATAATTTAAGATTATAGTCATTGAATTAATTTAGCTGCTACTAATATCTTTTTAGGGAATTTTATAACTTTCATGCAATATAGAATTTGATAACTTCCATGCAATAGACATTTACCATCAACTAACATTAAATTAAACTGCAAAATTTCAGTCAATTCATATTGAGTTTAATGTGTGTAGATACTGAGACCTGGCTGGCTATGTAGCTTTGTTAATTATAGAATAGAACACAATTTAAGGGAATTATGATCTATTTTCTAATTCAAAGGAGTTAGTTATTTTTCCAAATAAATATCATTTATTTATTTTAAGCATTCTTTTCTTTTTTAATTTTGAATTCTAATTATTTCCCTCCTTACTATTCCTCCCTCACTCACTGAGAAGGCAAACAAAATGATGTCAATCATGCATTGAAATCAAGCAAAACATGTTTTTATGTTAGCCATATAACAAATAAAGCAACAAAAAAGAGTTATTCTTCAATTTGCCAGTAGCCAAGCCTTTCATAGTTGATCATCATTACAATATTGTTATTACATGCACAATGATCTCCCAGTTCTTCTCACTTCACTTTGTAACAGTTTATATAGATCTTCCCATATTTTTTTCTAAAATTACCCCTTGTCATTTCTTATTACACAGTAGTACTCCACCATAATCATATGCCACAATTTGTTCAGTTATTCTCCAAATGATGAGCATCCCCATAAATTCTAATATGCCACCATAAAAAGCTGCTATAAATGTTTTTGTACACATAGATCCTTTTCCTTTTTGCTTTCTTTTTTGGATAGTAGTGGTATTACTAGATCGCATGATACATGCAGATTTGAAAACTGTTGAGCATAGTTCCAAATTGTTCTTTAGAATAATTGGACTAGTTTATAATTCTACCAATAGCTTATTATATTATACTGATTTTCCCTCAACCCCTCCAGTACTTGTCATTTCTGATAACTGTGAGGTGGTATCCCAGAATTCAATTTGTATTCTCTAATCAATAGTGATTTAGAATTTTTTCATTTATGATTTTTTTCATATAACTATTTATAGCTTTAATTTCTTTTTCTGAAAGCTACTTGTTCTATCCTATGACCATTTATCAACTGAGCAATGACTCGTATTTTTATAAATTTTGTTTCCCAATGTATTTAAGAAATGTGGCCTCTATCAGAGAAATTTGCTGTGAAAATTCTTTCTCTATTGTACCTTTTAGCAAAATGTTTTTCTGATTATGTTTTAAAATTAGGTCTGTTTTGCTTTTGTTTTGTGTGAGATCATGATTACTGTCTCTACCTTTAAAAAAAAATTTCAGTTGAAGCACAATAGATTCTGTGCCAGCTCTTTATTTTAACTCTGTGGATGCCTTTGTATTTCAAGTATGTTTCTTGTAAACAAATTGTTGGACTCTGGTCTCTAATCCATTTTGCTAACAGCTTCTATTTTACAGGTGAGCTCCTTCTATTCACATTCGCAGTTATGATTACAATGTATTTTTCTCTGTCCTGTTTTTTTTCTTTGGTATTTTTGTAAATATTCATCCATTTCACCTAGATTGTCAGATTTATTGTCATATGATTGGGCAAAGTAGCTTCTAACTATTGCTTTAATTTCCTTTTCATTGGAGATGAATTTGCCCTTTTCATTTTTGATATTGGTAGTTCCTTTTTAAAAATCAAATTAACAATGTTCTATCTATTTTATTTGTCTTTTATTTTTAGTAGAACCAATTCCTAGTCTTATTTATTAGTTCAGTAGTTCATTTGCTTTCAATTTTATTGATTTCTCCTTTGATTTTGAGGATTTCCCATTTAGTCTTTAACTGGGAATTTTTATTTGTTCTTTTTCTAATTTTTTAATTGCATACCAAATTAATTGATCTGCTTTTTCTCTTATTTTATTGATATAAGCATTCAAGACTATAAATTTTCCCTAAGTACTGGCTGTATCCCACAAATTTTGATATGTTGTCTCCTCATTGTCATTCTCTAATGAAATCAGTGATTGTTTCTGTGATTTGTTCTTTGACCCACGTGTTTTGAAGAATTATATTCATTTCAAATTAATTTTTAAATTGCCTTTCCATGATCCCTTATTGATTATAATTTTTATTGTATTATGATCTGAAAAAGTTTACATTTATTATTTATGCTTTTCTAAATTTGGTTGTGAAGTTTTTATGCTCTAGTACACAATCAATTTTGTGTGTGTGTGTGTACCATGTGCTGCTGAAAAGAAGATATATTCTTTTTCATCCCTTTTCCTCTAGTTATCTATTAAATCTTGACTTTTCAAAAAAGTAAAATTTTCATTCACTTCTTTTACTTGTTATTTATTTTTTGGTTAGATTTATCTAGTTCTAATAGGAGAAGGTCGAGGTCCCCCATTAATATGGTTTACGGTCTGTTTCCTCTTTAAGCTCCTTTAGTTTCTCATGTAAAAATCTGGAGACTGTATCATTTGGTGCATATGTTAAGTGCTAGTATTACTTCATTGTCTATACTGTACTTTATCAATATGTAGTTACCTTCCTTAGCTCTTTTTTTAAACATTTATTAATATTCATTTTTAACATGGTTACATGATTCATGCTCCTACTTTCCCCTTCACCCCCTGCACTCCCCTCACCCATGGCCAATGCACATTTCCACTGGTTTTAACATGTGTCATTGATCATGACCTATTTCCAAATTGTTGTTAGTTGTATTGGTGTGGTAGTTTCGAGTCTACATTCCCAATCATGTCCGTCTCAACCCATGCTTTCAAGCAATTGTTTTTCTTATATGTTTCCTCTCCTGCAGTCCTTCCTCTGAATGTGGGTAGCAGTCTTTACCATAAATCCCTCAGAGCTGTCCTGTGTCATTGCATTGCTGTTGGTACAGAAGTCCATTGCATTCGATTTTACCATAGTATATCAGTCTCAATGTACAGTGTTCTTCTGGCTCTGCTCCTTTCAGTTCACCTGGAATTCCTCTAGCTTATTATTCCTTTGAGCACAATAGTATTCTATCACCAGCATATACCACAATTTGTTCAGCCATTCCCCAATTGAAGGACATACCCTCCTTTTCCAGTTCTTTGCCACCACGAAAAGTGCCACTATAAATATTTTCGTACAAGTCTATTTCTTTATGATCTCTTTGGGGTACAAGCCCAACAATGGTATGGCTGTATCAAAGGGCAGGCAATCTTTTATAGCCCTTTGAGCATAGTTCCAAATTGCCATCCAGAATGATTGGGTCAGTTCACAACTCCACCAGCAATGCATTAATGTCCTAATTTTGCCACATCCCCTCCAGCATTCATTACTCTCCCCTTCTTTCATTTTAGCCAATCAGCTAGGAGTGAGGTGATACCTCAGAGTTGTTTTGATTTGCATTTCTCTAATTATTAGAGATTTAGAACACTTTCTCATGCACTTATTGATACTTTTGATTTCTTTACCTGAAAATTGCCTATTCATGTCTCTTGCCCATTTATCAATTGGGGAATGGCTTGATTTTTTATACAATTGCTTTAACTCCTTGTATATTTGAGTAATTAGACCCCTGTCAGAGTTTTTGGTTATAAAGATTTTTTCCCAATTTGTTGTTTCCCTTCTGATTTTGACTACATTGTTTTTGTTTGTACAAAAGCTTTTTAGTTTAATATAATCAAAACCATTTAATTTACATTTTGTAATTTTCTCTAACTCTTGCTTGGTTTTAAAATCTTTCTTTCCCAGAGATCTGACAAGTATACTATTCTGTGTGGTAGGAAATATAAGTGAGGTAATGGGGTCACCAGGGATATTATAATAAACTAAGAGGTTTGTGGGATCACACTCTGGGATTTAAGAGAGATTAGTCTTGAACATTGAAGACTTGTACAGCTAAGCTACTCCTAACTGACAAACAACAGTCAACTGTCACTCTGGCCAGAGGCCTTGAATTCAACAGACAAGGCAACAGGATGAAACTGGGTTTTAATTAGAAACAACTAAAAGGAGGGATAGGAATGACTACTCTAAACCCTTAACAACTAATAACAAAACCCACAGGGACAGGGAAGGACTTATTCTACTACACTAACTTAGTGATCTAAACTAACAGGGCCCAAGGAGCTGTAAATGGAGTCTCAGGGTTTCTGCCTCAGATCTGGAACCTGCCAGGCTTGAGTACAGCTAGGGCTTTGTGGCTTTGGGATTCTCACTGCAATCCACTGATGATCTCTGGATGCCAGGAGTCAAGATGATCTCAGGTACCAGGTTGTGAGGGTTTTGCTTGAAGCACTGTCCACCAAGTTTCAAACTTCTCCTCCTCCCATGGCTCTGTAGATTTGTCCTTTTGCTAGATGCCACACTCCCAGGGGAAAACAGGAAGCAGGGTGTCCTTTGTTCTGAGGTCTCCCAGGCTGGCAACAGTTTTGCCCACCACTAATGGAGTCCTCACTCAGGGCACAGACACACTTCCTCCTCCTTCATTCCACCTTGGAATTCCCAGCTCCAGCTCCTTCCTGCTAGGTACAGCTTAATTCCTAATAACTAGCTAATCTAATCTTACTCATAACAGTGTTCACTTAACTTATTTATAGTTTCCCTCTTTATATTCAAGTCATTCACCCATTCTGAATTTATCTTGGTATAGGGTGTGAGGTGTTGATCTAAACCTAATCTCTCCCATATTGTTTTCCAAATTTCCCAGCAATTTTTGTCAAATAGTGGGTTCATGTCCCAAAAGTTGGGCTCTTTGGGTTTATCATACACTGTCTTGCTGA
>NC_058130.1:686651585-686756724 GCF_016433145.1 Gracilinanus agilis | reverse complement strand
TCAGTAAAGAAGTTTTTTGGTAGTTTGATAGGTATGGCGCTAAATAGGTAAATTAATTTGGGTAGAATGGTCATTTTTATTATTATGTTAGCTCATCCTACCCATCAGCAATCAATGGCTTTCCAATTGTTTAGATTCAGTTTTATTTGTTTGGAGAGTGTTTTGTAGTTGTTTTCGTATAATTGCTGTGTTTGTTTTGGTAGATATATTCCTAAGTATTTTATATTGTCTAGGGTGATTTTAAATGGTGTTTCTCTTTCTACTTCTTGCTGCTCTAGTGTGTTGGAAATGTACAGAAATGCTGATGATTTATGTGCATTTATTTTGTATCCTGCAACTTTGCTAAAGTTGTTGATTATTTCTACCAGCTTCTTAGTTGATTCTTTAGGATTTTTTAAGTATACCATCATATCATCTGCAAAGAGTGATAGCTTAGTTTTCTCGTTGCCTATTTTGATACCTTCAATTTCTTTTTCTTCTCTAATTGCTACTGCTAGTGTTTCTAGTACTATGTTGAATAATAGAGGTGATAATGGGCATCCTTGTTTCACTCCTGATCTTATTGGGAAGGCTTCTAATTTATCTCCATTGCATATGATGCTTGTTGATGCTTTTAGGTATATACTGTTTATTATTTTTAGGAAAGGTCCTTCTATTCCTATACTTTTCAGTATTTTCAATTGGAATGGATGCTGTATTTTGTCAAAGGCTTCTCAGCATCTATTGAGAGAAGCATGTGATTTTTGTTTGTTAGATTGTTGATATGGTCAATTATGTGGATGGTTTTCCTAATGTTGAACCAACCTTGCATTCCTGATATAAATCCCACCTGATCATGGTGGATGATCTCCTTAATTACTTGCTGGAGTCTCTTTGCTAGTATTCTATTTAAAATTTTTGCATCTATGTTCATTAGGGAGATTGGTCTGTAGTTTTCTTTCTCTGTTTTTGATCTCCCTGGCTTTGGAATCAGTACCACATTTGTGTCATAAAAGGAATTTGGTAGGACTCCTTCTTTGCTTATCATATCAAATAATTTGTATAGTATTGGGATTAGTTGCTCTTTGAATGTCTGATAGAATTCACTTGTGAATCCATCAGGACCTGGCGATTTTTTCTTAGGGAGTTCTTTGATGGCTTATTCAATTTCTTTTTCTGATATGGGATTATTTAGGTATTCTATTTCTTCTCCTGTTATTCTAGGCAATTTATATTTTTGTAAATATTCATCCATATCTCCTAAATTGTTGTATTTATTGCCATATAATTGGGCAAAATAGTTTTTAATGATTGCCTTAATTTCCCCTTCATTAGAGGTGAGGTCTCCCTTTTCATCTTTGATACTGTCAATTTGGTTTTCTTCTTTCCTTTTTTTATTAGATTGACCAGTACTTTGTCTATTTTATCTTTTTTTTTTCAAAATACCAGCTTCTAGTCTTATTTATTAATTCAATATTTCTTTTACTTTTGATTTTATTAATTTCTCTCTTGATTTTTAGTATTTCTAATTTAGTTTTCATCTGGGGATTTTTAATTTGCTCGCTTTCTAGTTTTTTGAGTTGCATGTCCAATTCATTAATCTCTGCCCTCCCTAATTTGTTAATATATGCACTCAAGGATATAAATTTCCCCCTGGAGTACTGCCTTGGCTGCATCCCACAGAGTTTGGTAGGATGTCTCATCATTGACATTCTCTTCAATGAAATTGTTGATTGTTTCTATGATTTCTTCTTTGACTAATTGGTTTTGGAGAATCATATTATTTAATTTCCAATTAGTTTTTGATTTTCCTGTCCAGGTGCCCTTACTAATTTTTATTTTTATTGCATTATGATCTGAGGTTACATTTATTATTTCTGCTCTTTTGCATTTATTTGTAATGTTTCTATGCCCTATAACATGGTCAGTCTTTGTGAATATACCATGTGCAGCTGAAAAGAAGATATATTCCTTTTTGTCCCTATTTATTTTTCTCCACACATCAATTCAATCTAATTTTTCTAGGACTTCATTCACCTCTCTTACCTCTTTCTTACTTATTTTTTTGTTTGATTTATTTAGACCCTAAAGAGGAATATTTAGATCTCCCACTATTATGGTTTTACTATCTATTTCCTTCTTGAGCTTTGCCATTTTTTACTTTATGAATTTGGATGCTATGCCACTTGGTGTGTACATATTGAGCAGTGTTATTTCCTCATTGTTTATACTGCTTTTAATCAGGATGTAATGGCCTTCCCTGTCTTTTTTAATCATATCTATTTTTACTTTGGCTTTGTCAGAAATCATAATAGCCACACCTGCCTTCTTTTTCTCATTTGATGCCCAAAAGATTTTGGTCAAGCCCTGAACTTTAAACTTGTGTATGTCCACCCGCCTCATATGTGTTTCTTGTAGACAATATATGGTAGGATTTTGGTTTTTAATCCACTCTGCTATTTGCTTCTGTTTTATGAGCGAGTTCATCCCATGCACATTCAGAGTTATAATTATCAGTTGTGCATTCGCTGACATTTTTGTATCCTCCCCTAGTCCTACCTCTTCTTCTTACACTATTTCCTTTTAAACCAGTGGTTTGCTTTGAGCTGGTATCCCTTATCCCCTCCCTTGATTGCTTCCCTTTCTACCCCCTTCCTTATTTTTCCCCTCTTTTAATTTTTAAAGTCCTATTGAATTCCCTCCCCCTTCTCCACTCCCTTTTTTGACCTCCCCACTCCCCTACTCCCCTTGGTTTATCCCTTCTGACTTTCTCAGTAGGGTTAGATAGAGTTTTATATCCCAATGGATAATATAGCTACTCTTCCCTCTCTGGGTCGATTGCACTGAGAGTAAGGTTTAAATATTACCTCTTAATGCTCTCTTCCTCTCCTTCTTATAATAGTATTTGTCCACTCCCCTTCCCATGCCCTCTTTGTGTGTAATAGAATATCCTATTTTTCTTATTCACTCAAGTTTCTCTTGGTGTCCTCTACTATTCACCCCCCTATTTCCCACCCCCCATGTCATCTTAGACCATTTAGTATTCTACACTCTCCCTATGAATTATTCTTCTGATTACTATAATAATGAATACTATAATAGTGAATAGAGTTCCCTACAGAAAATTATACATAGCATTTCTCCACATAGGAATACAGATAATTAGATCTTATTGAAGCCCTTAAAGAGGCAAATTTAAAAATTATGAGTTTTCTTTCTTTTTTCTCTGTTTCTTATTTACCTTTTCATGTTTCTCTTGATTTTTGTGGTTGGATATCAAACTTTCCATTTAGTCCTGGTCTTTTCTGTGCAAATATTTGGAAATCTTTAATTTTGTTGAATGCCCATACTTTCCCCTGGAAGTATATAGTCAGTTTTGATGGGTAGTTGATCCGTGGTTGAAGGCCTAGTTCTCTTGCCTTTCTGAATATCATATTCCAAGCCTTGCGGTCTTTTAGCGTAGAGGTTGCCAGATCCTGTGTGATCCTGATTGGTGCTCCTTGATATTTGAACTGTCTCTTTCTGGCTTCTTATAAGATTTTTTCTTTTACTTGGAAGCTCTTGAATTTGGCTATTATATTCCTGTGGGTTGTCTTTTCTGGGTCTAGTGTAGAGGGTGATCTGTGGATACTTTCAGTGTCTATTTTACTCTCTTGTTGTAGAACCTCAGGACAGTTTTGCTGAATAATTTCCTTTAGTATGGAGCCCAAATTTCTATTAATTTTTGCTTTTTCAGGAAGACCAGTGATTCTCAGATTGTCTCTTCTTGCCCTCTTTTCTTGATCTGTCAATTTCTCGTTGAGATAATTCACATTTACTTCTATTTCATTAGTCTTTTGATTTTGTTTTATTTGTTCTTGCAGTCTCGAGAGATCATTAGCTTCTAATTGCTCAATTCTAGCCTTTAGGGACTGGTTTTCAGTTATAATCTTTTGGTTTTCCTTTTCAGTCTGGTCATTTGTGATCTTCAGTTGACTTGCCTCACTTTCCAATTGTGAAATTCTGCCTTTTAAACTGTTATTTTTTTGCTAGATCTCTTCCATCTTTCTCATCATCTCAGATTTGAACTCTTCAATAGTTTGTGACCAGTTTTCATTATTTTGGGAAGGTTTGGATGTGATTACTTGTTTGTTCTCCTCTGCTGTTTGCTCTGCTGTCTGGACTTTCTCTGTGTAAAAGTTGTCCAGTGTTACAGATTTCTTCTTGATGATCTTTCTCTTTTGGGGTTCTTGAGAATGGCTTGCCATTGTTAGCCCTGCTTCCTCTCAGGTTTTTCCTCACACCCAGAGTCTGTTTGAGCTCTCTAGGCTCATGAAGTCTCAGATCTCATTGTTCTCAGGGTCAAGCCTCCTGGTGGCCCCCTTGTTTTTTCCTCTGTCTGAGGCTCCTTTAATAGTTTCAGGGCTCTGTTTCCACAGTCGTTCACCCCCCTGCACTGGGTCCTCACTCAAGGTCCATTCCTGCGCTCAGGATCCGTGGACTTAAGAGCCTGAGCTCAGGGTCTGCATTCAAAGTCCACGCACGTTCTTTAGCCTCTTGGGGTCTTAAGTATTGCTGCTCTCAGGAACAGGCCGTGGTGACCCCAGGTAGCTGCCAAGGACTTAATGGGTCCCCTAAGCTTGCTCTAGCTCTGGTGCGCTGGCTTTGGCACTGTAGGTGGTGTGGGGTGGGCGAGGGGGTTGCTCAACTTACGTTTTAGTGAGATCTATTTTGCTCCCTTATCACATGGAAATGCCCCAATTCCATGTACCTTCAATGCTGCGCCCTGTTGTGGAGTCCCTTCGTTCCTCTGGATTTGTTTTTATGTCTTCTTGAGGAGTCCTATATGTTTCGGTTTGGAGTGGTTAAGCAGCTGCTTTTTACTCAGCCGCCATCTTAACCAGGAAGTTCCTTCTTTATCTCTTTTAATCAGATCTGTTTTTGCTTTAGTTTTGTCTGAAATCATGACTGCTTTTCTTGCTTTTTTTTAATGTTAGTTGAAGCCCAATAGATTCTCATCCATCCCCTTACCTTTATTCTATGTATCTACCTGCCTCAAATATGTTTCTTGTAAACAATATATAGTAGGATTCTGGTTTCTAATCTACTCCCCTATCTGATTCAGTTTTATGGGTGAGTTCCCCAGCCTTTTTATTTTTTATTTTATTTTATTTTTTTGTGAACTAGGATTTCTGAAAACTGTTGATTCTGTCTCCTCTGCTCACGGCTTGTCCGACTCAGCACTGTGAGCTCCTTTGCCCAAAGGCTGAGGGTTTTACTCTGGATTTGAAAAGGCCACGGGCAATAGACTTTGGAGACTCTTGTGGACTGGTGCCAAGGATTAGGACTTCAAGGGTTAGATGTATGGTATACTTTGCTTTTGGCTTGTTAGGTTCCCAGGGTCCTGAATTTGGTCTACACTTTTTTATATTTCTCTTGAATCTTGTGTTTGAATGTTGGTTTTCTATTTTGCTCTGTTCTTTTCATCAGGAATGCTTCAAAGTCTTCTGATACATTAAATATCCATTTTTTTCTCTTAAGATTTATACTCAGTTTTTAAAAACAAACAAATACTTACTTTCTGGCTTAGTATGAATTATAAGTCATAAAGTGCCAAGGGCTAGGCAATTAGATTTAAGGGACCTGCTCAGGGTCACATAATCAGGAAGTGTCTGAGACCAGATTTGAAGGTAGGTCCTCCCAATTCCAGGCCTAGTTGTACTTTATACTCACTATTCCTAGATGCATTATTTATGTTTGTAATCTTATCTTTTTTGACTTTTGGAATACCCTATTACAATTGCTCTGCTTTTTATAAACTTTGACGTTGCTAAATCTTGTGTAATCCTAGGGGCATCTGGGTAGCTCAGTGGATTGAGAGCCAGGCCTAGAGATGGGAGGTCCTAGGTTCAAATCTGGCCTCAGACACTTCCCAGCTGTGTGACCCTGGGCAAGTCACTTGACCCCCATTGCCTACCCTTACCACTCTTCCACCTATAAGTCAATACACAGAAGTTAAGTGTTTAAAATAAAAAAAAATTAAAAAAAAATTAAATCTTGTGTAATCCTAACTATAGCTCTGTGATATTTTGATTTTTTTTTTTTTTAGTTTGCATTATTTTCTTCTTGACCTGGGAACTCTAGAATTTACCTATAATATTACTGGAAATTTTCATTTTGGAGTCTCTTTCAGGAGGTCATCAGTGAATTTTTTCAGGTTCCCCTTTACCCTCTGGATCTAAAATACTGGAGCATTTTTCCGTTATAATTTCTTGAAATTAATCTAGGCTTATTTTTGATCATGGTTTTCAAGTAGCCCAATATTCTTAAATTATCTCTCCTTGATATATTTTCTAGGATCTTGTTTTGCCAATAAGATATTTCATATTTTCTTCTATTTTTCATCTTTTTTTACTTTTTTTCTTTTTAATTTCTAATGAAATCATTAGATTCCAGTTACTCAATTCTACTTTTTAAGAAATTATTTTCACTAAGCTTTTGAACTTCTTTTTTCTATTTGATTAATTTTGCTGTTTAAGAAGTTCTTTTCTTCAAAGAATTTTTGTACCTCTTTTACCATTATAGCAATTCTGTGAAGATTTTAATTTCTTCAGTACTTTTTGTGCCTCTTTTTATTAGACTATTCATTGTCTTTTCCTAGTTTTCTTTTACTACTTAAATTTTTTTCCCCTATTTCTCCTCTTTACACTCATTTCTTTCTTTATCTCTTCCTGGGATTTTTGTTGAGTTTGTGCCCAATTAGCATTTTTCTTTGAGGATTTGTTTTTTTGTAATTGTTTTCACATTGTTGTCTTCTTTAGTTTATGTCCTGATCTTCACTGTCACTATAACAGATTTTGTAGTTAGATTCTTTTTATGTCATTTGTTCATTTTTCCAACTTACTTAATGACTTTGAATATGGGACTCTGCTTACTTGGGGATGGGTTGGCCCTGACCCAAGCTTCAGGTATTTTGTGATCTTGTTTTTAGAATGAACTCTGGGGATCTTTAAATTTTCAGTTTTTCCAAGGTGGTATGATCTAAGGAGCGGTGTGGTTATTAATCCCCTGACTATGTTCTGTTCATTACTCAGAAGGTCCCTTGTCCCTATAGCCATAAGTACTAGTGCTTTTCTCTGCCTTAGAACTTTGACCAGGGCCCCAATTCCCCTGTGACTTACCACAAGCACTCCCCTCCACCCTGGGATTGTGATCCAGAACCATGTATGTGCATCAGAGTTGTCAAACAGCACCAACTGCTGCCTGTAATCTGTTTCTGACCAGTTGTCTGTTCCTCTTAACATCTTTGGGCTGAGAACTCCTGAAATTGCTGCTGCCGCCGCCGCCACTGCCTCTGAAGCCTACCACTGGTTCTGCTGCCAAAGTACTTGCCTTCTGGATTGGCCTTTACTCCAGTTCATAGAATTTTCCTGCAAACTTTCTAAGATGGAAAAAATGTCTTATCCTGACATTTTGTTGTTTCTGCTGCTTTAAAATTTGATTTAAGGTATTATGCTGAAGTTGTTTGGAGAAGAATGTTGGGAGAGTTCACCTGGGTTGCTATCTGTATGACACCTCTTGGCTCTGTTCCATCCAAAGGAATTGTGATCCTGAAGTATCAAAGGGACATTATTATGAATTAATTTTACCAGGAAATTAGTTCATGGCATAATCCTAGAACAGTGTTAATGCAAATATATTTATTAGGTGCTCAATTAATTTATTTCAATGTGATAGACATTTGTTAGGTGTTTACTGTCTACATAGCCTTGGGCTAGATGTGTATTAGAATGTTTACTTCTCAGTAGAAGTGCTGTTTCACAGAATTATGGTGCTGGAAGGGATCTCAGACATTATCAAATTCAATTTAAATTGCAACAAGAATATTCTCTGTAACATGGTTAAAAGTAAGCGTCTGCTTAAAGTCTTCAGTGATGAAGAACTCATTACTGCAAGCAATCTTGCAGAGTTTTAACATTTTTATTCTACTTAATCCAATAGGGATATTCTTCACCTTGGTAGAAAAAAATAAAAACCATATATGAGCCAAATAGTTTTGCCTTTTAAAATTATTTAATGCATATCTTATTATCTTTTTTGTCTATGTGAAATACATGATTTCTAGATAAATTAATATGTTATTTTTTCTCCTACAGAGCATCATTCTATCTTCATGTGTAAATTTTGCAACTTATTCTCACCAAGTCAGTCAGAACTACTTTCACATGCATCTGAAAAGCACAAAGAAGAAGGGCTTAATATCGATGATATCATCATTCCACTCAGGCCACTTACTACTACTGAACCCAGGAATCAGAAGAAAAGTGGAGAAGGTATGGTGAAATGTGTCTTAATTTCTCTTTCTCTCCCTCCCTCCTTCCTTTCTTTTTCCCTTTCTCTCTCCCTCCATTTCTCTCTCTCTTTCTCTCTCTTTTTCTCTCTTTCCTTCCACTCCTCCCTCTCAGTCTCTCCTTTCCTCCTTTTCTTCCTCTCCCTCTCTCCCTTCCTCCCTCCTTCAATCTCTCTCACTTTCTCTGTCTCTGTCTCCCCCTCCTCCTTTTTTCAGTTTGTATTAATATATTTTTGACTTGCCTTAATTGAGCATATTAAATTTTGTTGACTATTTTCCATGACTTCATATGAAATAGAATGGTTTGTAGCTCCTCGATTTTAAAAAATAGATATTATTTATGTATTTTCCGATTTCACCTAAATTTTCCCCATACCCTTGTTGTCTTTATTGATTTTTAAATGTCAGGAATAACCATATATCTAAGTACTAAGAATAACAATGCATTATTAGACAAGTCAATAATAAATATTTCCTTGAACAGTGACTAGTATACTGAAATACCCACACCACTGTATTCCTTCCATTTAAAGATTAAAATGTTAAGATTATTTATCTATATTGAACATCTGCTGTATTTACAGCTGATGATTTACAGTCACCATGAGGGTAATTGACAACATGAGAGACTTCAAGAATTTTAGTTTTTTAATTAGGATATAGACTTCAAGTGAGTGCATGCTCACTTTAAAATCTGTATCCCCAAATTCTATGAAGATCGTAAATACCAAGTCACATAAAAAAAGCTGTAACATCTTTTATTTGCATTTCTCAAATGTTATCAGTAGTAGAAGTTGTATTTTATTCATAAAATAGCAAGTTCTGCCATAAATGTAGCTAAAACTTAAGTAGAATTAAAAAACACAAAATACTAAATCTGTAAGAGAACTTATATGACTTTAGTCACCCAAGAGATGATTAAGTCACTTTGTATATGATGTGGAAATTGATGTACTGAGAAAACTTTTTCATGACTTCATCAAGTCCTCTTTCATTTTCTGAATGTAGAAACGACAAAATTGTTTACCAAGGGCCTGTTGTAGGGTAGAGAGACTGATGGCTATTTTGTGAATATTTGTATAGAATCATGAAATCTTAGAGTTGGAAGGCTCTTCAGAGATTTTCTAACTCACCCTTCAAAACGTATCCTTCAACATCTCTAATAAATGTTCACCTAATTTCTACTCTCTTATTGATCTATAATTTTTCCTTCTCTATTGGACTGGCTGTTTTGTACTTCCTACAAACATGCTCATGTCTCCCATATCCTCAAAAATTCTTCCTTAATCTGTCTGTCTCCTCTAACTACCATTCCATATTCCTCCACAGTTGGTATCTCCACTTTTCTGCTCATTCTCTTCTTAACTTTATGCTGTCTATCTCATTACCCTATTGCTCAACTGAAACTGCTATTTCCAAAGTTAGAAGTGATCTCTTACTCACAGAATTTGAATGCCATTTCTCATTCCTCCTCCTTGACCTCTCTGCTGACTTTGACAAAGTTGATTACTCTTTTCCCCTTGATACTTTCTTCTCTCCAGATTTTTATGACACTTCCTTTTCTTTGTTTTCTTCCTATTTGTTTGGTGACTCCTTCATGGTCTTCTTTGCTGGATCTTCATCCAGGTTAGGCTTGCTAACATTAGGTGCCCAGATCACTCTTGAGTTCATTCCTCTTGTACTCCTATAATATTTCCCTTGGTTGTCTAGTCAGTTTCCTTTCTTTCAATTATTATCTCTTAGAAAATGATTCTCAGACCTATTTGTTCAACCCTGATTTCCCCTTTGACTTCTAGTTTCACATTTCCAATTGCCCATTGAACATCTTAATCTACAAGTCTTATAGACAAGACAGCTTAAACTCATCATGTCCAAAACTGAACTCATCTTTTCCCTCTAACTCTTCCTCTTCCTGACTCCTCCTCTACTGTCCAGGGTTCCATTATACTCCCACCCCACCAGGCTCACAATCTAGGGGGTCATTCTCAACTCCTAATTACCTTTCACATCCTCTTCCCCAGTATTTGCTTAGTTGTGCAGTTCTCTTCTTTCTACTTTCATAATAGTATCAGGTACCACCTCTTCTCTCCTTTGACACTGCCATCACTGTAGTGTAGACCTTTATCATCTTATTATGCCCAAACTATTTCAATAGCTTGTTAGTTTTCCTGCCTTAAGTTTTTCCATATTCTAGTCCACCCTTCTCTCAACTGTCCAGTTGTTCTTCCTTAAATGTAGTTTTGATCATCACCTCTTTGATGAGCTCCAGTGGCTTCCTGTTATCTCTAGAGTCCAATATAAAATACTTTGACTTTTAAAGCCTTTTATGAACCCTATATTTCTGCTCTTCTCTACCTGATTCTATAAACCACTACTCATGTCCTGCCATATTTACTTCAATCTAATGACATTACCTTCCTTGCTGTTCCTTTCACAAGACTCTCCATCTCCCTTTTTAGTTCATTCTCATGGGCTACCTCCCATGCCTGCGATTTTCTCTTTTCCTTTCTGCCTCCTGACTTGTATGGCTTCCTTCAAGTTTCAGATAAAGTCCCAATTTCTTTAAAAAGTCTTAACGAATCCTCCTTAAGCTTAGTACTTTCTTCCTGGGATTATATCCAATTTATTGTGTCTGTATATGTATGTGTGTGTATATCTATATCTCTATATCTATGCATAGTTGTTTGCATGTTGTCTTCCCCATTAGATGATTATTTTCTAATTTCTTTGAATCCCTAGCACTTAACACAATGCCTTCTAAATGCTTATTGACTGATATAAGTAGCATTTATATAGCTCTTTAAGCTTCGTGAATATTATATCATTTGATCCTCAAAATAATCCTGGGAGGTAAAAGCTATGATCACCTCATTTTTCAGTTTGGGAAAAGTAGGCAAGCAGAACTTAAGCAACTGCCCAGTTACTTAGCTGCAACAGCTAAATAAATGTCTGGTGCTGGATCTGAATATGGGTTTTCTTGCCTCCAGGTCCAGCATTCTATATATTGAGGCATTCAGCTGCTTTAAAAGAAAAATAATTACCTGTGCCTAAAAAAGTCCCCAGTTATAAGCCTCTTGTATAGTAATCAGGCTATTTAAATTCCTAGTCCAACTATTTAAGGATTGAAGTGTTGAGAGAACTTATATTGATCAATGATGTTGGGGTAGTTAATGGTTTCTGCTACAGGGTCCATTATGACCTACCAATAGTACAAGTGAACAGTAGAACCTTAAACAACTTTTATGTGACTTAATACTATGCTAGATATATTGCATAATTCTGCCATGGAATGGCCAGAGGGACTTATTAGCTAAACTTTTTTTTATAGACAGACTATCCTTGTTAAATGTGTCAGACAGATGGTCAACAAATGAATTTATTTTGAAATACTTTTCTGTATATTCTCTGGAAGAAAAATCAGGTTATTAGTAGGATTGATGCATCCTGAAAATAAATTTCTTGTCATATTTCTTGTTTTTGTACAGGAATATATGTCTTATCTTCCACTTAATATAATGATAGTTTGGTAGAAAATTTTCCCAGTTCTCTATTGCAGCTATTCCTTTTATACCATGTATTTTCTTTTTCTGTGGGGATCTAATTATTGTTACCTAGAAGGCTTCTCTAACTCATCCATTTTCTGCATTTAATGCTAATCAGTATGCATAGGTCTTGACATTATACAAAGTATAGCTCACTTTATATACGAAATATGAGAAATTTTTTGTAAATCAAATCTATATGAAATGAAAGATTTCCCCCACTGATTATACTTTAGTTTTGACTTCCTCTTTTCATTGATTTCACTGTGAAATGCTTAATTTGTAAAAAGTGCTGAGATATGCTAGGTGAGTTTCTGGTTAAAGGAACCATTTGGTATATACTTTTGTAAATCACAAGATACTTCTCTCAAGTAAATAATCAATCCCAGATTATATCAGATGTTCATGAAGTAGAGCATATAGATTTGTTAGGCTAAATCTGTTGACATTGCCTATTGTACAATGCCTGTCACATAATAGGAACTTAATAAATTCTTTTGGATTGATTAATTGATTGTTTTGGTTAGCAGGTGAGTATGAGAAACGGAGGTTTTTTGAGACAGTGTACAAGAAGTTTAGAATATTCCTATGCTTATTCCATATTTCTCCTTTCTTCTCTCCCCAAATTCATAAAATTATTAAATCAAAACAGTTGCTTTCAAATGAACACAAGTTGGTTTCATTCTTATGCAACTTTCCTTTTCTTGAAAATCATGAGTTCCTTACCCATAAAATGGAAGAGGATAGCAGAATGGATTAGAAAGTAGAATCCCACAATACATTTGTAGGATACACATTGTTTTAAACTGAGGGCCTGGAGTTGAATGTTCAGGCTTAGTAAAAAAGTCAAGAGTCATTGTGATAATATCAGACAAAGAAAAAAGCAAAATTAAACTTAATTAAAAGAGAAGATGAATTAGTATCAATCCTAAGCATATCGGTACCAAATGGAATTGCATCTAACTTCTTAAGAGTTAATTGAGTTATTGGGAGAAATACATAGTGTGCCTATAATAGTGAGGGACCTCAATTTTCCTCTCTTTGACCTAGTTGAATCTAACTAAACACACACACACACACACACACACAAAACACATACATGAATGGAAAGGATCTGAATGGAATTTGAGAAAGGTTAGATATGGAGAGTATTGAGTGGAAATAGAAAGTTTCTCAACTCTGCATGCTACCCTCACAAAAAATGATCACATTTTAAGGCTTAAAATCTCCCAAATAAATTCAGAAAACCAGAAGTATCAAATGTTTTTTTTTTACCAACCATAATGAAAGAAAATTACTTTCAATTAAAAAAGAAAAATAGTTCATTTGTTGTCTAGTTTTCATTGATATGTTCCCTATCATGAATACAATTACTATAGTCATCCTTGTGCCACAGAGAAGTTGTTTTTTCAAAGAGCATTCCTTGGTAGAGTCAAGACTGCTAAGAACTAATGTCTAAGATTTCAAGTCTAAGTCAAGACATTAAGAAACCTATGAATTTTCATATTCTTTGTTCTACTTCTGAAAAGTCTCTTTTGGTTGAATTGAACAATTTCTGGTTTTTTCATTGTATCATAGTATTATAGAAGGTTCTACATATTGATAGTATTATTGTGTCTTGTAATTGGAAAAGACCTTAGAGGTCATCTAGTTTAATTCTTTCATTTTAAAAACAAGAAAACAGATTCATAGAGGAAAAAATGAGTTGCCCAATATCAAATAGCTAATTAGTGATAGAAGCACTTCTGCTATACCAGTTAGCTTTCTATGAAATATTTTTTGAACATTATTTTTTATATTCAAAGGAAAGTCCCATTTACTTTTTGGACTTCCATATCCTCCTTTGCAAAATGGGGATTATATAGGAAATACTTGACACACATGATCATTATGAATATTAAATGAAATAATGTATATTAAAGTTTCAAAAGCTTTAAACATATTATTATTGCTGCTATTGTTATTTTATTTACAGTGATGATAATGATGATGCTAGTAATGATGATATTTGGTGCTCTGTTAATTTACTTGTCTAGGAAAATGTCTCAATAACTAACACTTTTAAACTCTGAATAAGCACATGTAGAATAAGCAAGTTTAGAGTATTTGAGGTACCTTACAATGTTAATTAATGGATATTTAACAGTGCTATAGGAAGGAATTTTTTTCATGCAATAGACTCCTCATTTCAGTCAGTCTTTGCTCAAAGATTGGGCAGTATATGTGTCTCATCAGTTTAGAACTTTGTGCTGTCTTATCAGTCAGTTGCTGGATAGGCTAAAGTATTTTAAACCTTTATTGCTTTAGGGAGGCACTGTGGTTTAACAGAAAGAATAATGGACCTGGCTTTACATCCTAGATTTGCCATTGCCTGTGCTACTTTGGACAAATTTAAGGATTATAAATAAGATTTATAATTGGAAGAGACTTCACAAGGCATGTAGTCCAATAGCCTTATTTTACAGCTGAAGAAACTGAGACTCAAAGAGGTTAAGGAATTTGTTTAAGGTTACACAGGTCAACAGTTATCACAATTGGGATTTAAACCCAAAGTCATTAAATCCAAGAATCTAAAGTGTTAATTGATATTTTTTTCACTATTTGATACTTTTATATCCACTAGATTATTTTCATAAATGCCTTTGATTACTAATTACCCTAATGGTTCAAAAAGTACTTTTTGAGGCTTTCTTTATGTATGCTCAGTATCTTGCCAGTTCTTTGGCAAACTTTAGGATGACCTGCAATATGGGAGCAATTTTAGGTTATTTGAGAAGGACATAAAATTTTGTCTTTGAAAAGTTAGTCCAGTATCAGGGAGCAAAAATAGATTAGAGAGTCAAGCCATGAAGACCAGATAAAAAGCTAATGGAATAACAAAAATATCCAATAATTTCATGATTCCCTCAATTCATCCAGCCTTCCTAATAGGGCCATACATGACCCGTATTCATCAGTGAATCATGGGATACTAGATCTAGAAGGTCTTTTACAGTTCACTTAATTCAAGTGCCTATCTGATAACTAAAGCCCCTCTATTAATTTGGACAGGACACAACTAATACTAATATAATTTTAGATCTGGACATTAACTGTAAGCTTTTAAAAATCATTATGAAATATTCTTCCACATCTCAGCTTATATGACAGGAGGTGGGTGTTTTATAGGCAATAAACTGATTTAGCTTTCCTGACCATTCATTACTATACTGATACGTTATGCAATTGAAAGCTTTTGCAAAGAATAGTAAATAACTGTTCTAAGCCCTGATAGACCTACCAATTTTTTTTTTAATTTTTAATTTTTAGAAAAATTTTCCATGGTTACATAATTCATGTTTTTACCCTTTATCCCCTCACCCCCCCCGACCCCTAGGTAGCTAACTTGCTTTTCCACTGGTTTTAACATGTGTGATCAGTCAAGACTTATTTATATATTATTGATAGTTACATTGGTGTGGTCTTTTCGGGTCTACATCCCCAATCATGTCCTCATCAACCCAAGTGTTCAAACAGTTGTTTTTCTTCTGTGTTTCCACTCCTGTAGTTCTTCCTCTGAATGTGGGTAGCGTTCTTTTCCATAAATCCCTCAGAATTGTCCTGACACATTGCATTGCTGTTAGTACAGAAGTCCATTACATTCGATTTTGCCACAGTGTATCAGTCTCTGTGTACAATGTTCTTCTGGCTCTGCTCCTTTCACTCTGCATCAATTTCTGGAAGTCTTTCCAGTTCACATGGAATTCCTCCAGTTTATTAATCCTTTGAGCACAATAGTATTCCATCACCAACATATACCACAATTTGTTTAGCCATTCCCCAATTGAAGGGCATACCCTTGCTTTCCAGTTTTTTGCCACCACAAAGAGTGCAGCTATAAATATTTTTTGTGCAAGTCTGTTCATCTATGATCTCTTTGGGATACAGTCCCAGCAATGGTATGGCTGGATCAAAGGGCAGGCATCCCTGGGCAAGTCACTTGACCCCCATTGCCCACCCTTACCACTCTTCCACCTAGGAGCCAATACACAGAAGTTAAGGGTTAAAAAACAACAACAACAACAACAACAACAAAAAACCGTGAATGCACTGCTGGTGGAGTTGTGAACTGATCCAACCATTCTGGATGGCAATTTGGAACTATGCCCAAAGAGCGATAAAAAAAAAATAGACCTACCAATTGATCAGAAGGTGTGTATTATTTCTTTTGTTCCTTTAAAAAATATAAGTTAATTTTATACTTTAAGGAATCAAAAGATTACCAAATCACAGAATTTCCAAATTTGAAGAAACTTTGGAAGTCACCTAGTCCAATTATATCCACAAAAATGATTATTCAGTTTTTCAATCAGTCAGGTAACTCTCACTAAGTACTTGCTCTTTGCTAAGCAGCTCAGTGGCTGCAGGAGATAAAAAAAGCAAAGAACCAAACAATCCCTCCTCTCAAGATGCATGTATTTTAATTGGTGAGGCAAATAAATACCTAAGTATATTTAGCAAATAATATAAAGAGGATAACTACAATTGACTATAAAGTAGAAAAATCAAAGTAGTTTGGAATCAGGAACAGTAGCATTTGGGGTTAATAAAGAAAGGCTTCACATAAAAGATGATTCATCTTGAAAAAAGAGAGGAATTCTGTAAAACAGAGGTTAGGAAGACATGCTTTTTAGACACTACAAAGAATTTTTTTTTTTAAACCCTTACCTTCCATCTTGGAGTCAATACTGTGTATTGGCTCCAAGGCAGAAGAGTGGTAAGGGTAGGCAATGGAGGTCAAGTGACTTGCCCAGGGTCACATAGCTGGGAAGTATCTGAGGTCAGATTTGAACCTAGGACCTCCCATCTCTAGGCCTGGCTCTCAATCCACTGAGCTACCCAGCTGCCCCCTACAAAGAATTTTTTAATCTTAAAAATTAAGATAGGAGATAGAGGACAAAGTGTCCTGTGTGTTGGAGAGAAGGAAGACTACTTGATCTAGATCTTAGATTCTGACAGAGGGATTGGATAACAAGGCTGGAAAGATAGATTTGAGCCTGGTTATGAAGGCCTTTACTAAACAGAAAAAAATTGATATTTTATCCTAGAGGCAATAGGGTGTTTGGAGTTGGTTTAACAGGGGCATGATATGATTAACACTTTGCTTGACAGCAGCATATAGGCTGGGTTAGAGTGCTGAGAGATTTGAGACAGGAGACTAATTAGGAGGTTGTAATAATCTAGGTGAGAAGTGATAGGATCAGAACTAATATGATGATTGTGTGTAGATCAAAAGGGATCAGATATGAAAGATGGTCTGAAGATAGAAATGGCAAGATTTGGCAATGGATTGAATTGCATGGTTGAGAGAGGGAGGAGTCAAGTATGAAACTAAATTTACAAATCTGGGAGTCTGAAAGAATGGTGGTGCCTTTCACAGAAATAGGGAAGTTCAGAAGGGGGTGGTTTTTTTTTTGTGTGTGGGGAAGATAATTAGTCCTGTTTTGAACAACTAAGTCTTACTTGGTTTTGACTCCTTAAACATCATGTTTCCCCCTATCATCACCAGAAATCTTTTCATGATGAAGTTTGCTTCAGCTTTAGTAGTTAATACTGCATAAGTACCCTTAATTTCCTCTTCCCTCTGATTCGAGGGAGGTAGATCAAAAGTCTATTTCCAAACTCTCTTTATAAAGGGCTCAGAATTTCCAGGCAACCCTTCATTTTCTACCAGCTGCTGTGCTTGTCTTTGATTTAGTGAACATCATTCTTCCAGTCTGGATATTCTTTGGGTAATTCCTCTCTTGGATTCTTCCCCATTTTCAGCTTGCTTTTATGCATTATCTTCTTAATTTAGATTCTAAGATTTTTTGAGCATAGGTCTTTCTTTTTTTGTATTTATATCCCTAGTGCCCAGTACATTGACTGGCATATAATATCATTTAAAAATGTTTGTTGACCATTGACTATGTTGAATTTGATGTTTCTAGGATATTCAGTTTGAACTGTCCAGTAGGCAATTGGTGAGTGGGGAAAGATAAGAGCTACCACTATAGATCTAGGAATTACTTATATAGGGATGATAAGTAAACTCATGGGAACTGATATGGGGCCAAGTAGGAGGGAAGGAGGAGAGGAAGAGGATAAGAGGATCTAGCTTAGGGACACCTTGAGTTAGTTAGGGAGAGCAAAAAAGGCTCACTGTGCTTAGACAGGTACAAGATGAACCAGGAGAAATTATTGCCACAAAAAACCCAGAAAGAAAAGAGTATATAGTAGTAAAGAATGGTTGACAGGCATAAATGGAGTAGAATGAGTAGACAGAGAGGGATGAAGATTGGGAACAGATCATCAAATTGTGAACAGATCATCAAATTTAATCACTGAGAGTTGCTTCCAATATGCCAAGCTTTTTGCTAAATGCTTAGAATACAAAGAAAGGCACAAGACAGCCCCTGCCTCTAAGGAGCTCACAATCTAATAAAGGATAGACAGCATCTAAAAGAAGCTGAAAATGGTGTTGGAGAGGAGGTTAACAAATGGGACATAATAGAATATGGCAGCTAGGTGGGAAATGATCTGAGGAGATAAAATTACAGTGTTGATTTCATGGTGTGGAATGATGAATTTCTGGAGATCATGAAATTCAAGACACCATTGGTAATAAGGAGAGAGCAGATTCATTTGAATGACAAGGTCTGAAGCTGACTGCAAAAGGCATAGAAATTAATAGGAGTAGAGGAAAGGAGGTAATAGACAACTTTTTCCAGGAGTTGGCGGAGAAAGGTAGGAATATTAATAGAATGATCATTTTAGAGGTATTTTAGTGTCTATTGAATAATGTTTTAAAGTTGGCTTTCCCTGGGCATGTTTGAAGGGGATAGGAGGGAAGGAACTAGTAGATAAGAAGAGGGTGAAGATGAGAAAGAAAGGAATTTTTTTATTCTTTTTGTCTATTCTGAGTTTACACTTGTGGAAGGGAATCCTTTATTCCCTTTGTCTATTTTTGAGTTAACACTTGATTAAGTACCTCTACTTAGTACCTCACTAGATTGTGAAGAAAGGATGAACTCTCTTTTGTTTACTTTTGATATGAATCAACAAAAGCTTGAACACTCTACTTAGCACTAGGTGGAGGAGCTCTCTACCCTTTGAACTCAATCAGCCAGGAATCTGTGAACCCTTTTGATGAGTATTCACTTCTCCAGAATGTGAGAAGAGGTTTCCACAAACACTGCCCTATGGGCTGTGCTGGGCAATTTGGAAGCTGTGATTGGCCCATGTGAAGAGGGGAAGGGACAAGAAACCACTAAAAAAGGCCCTGAATTTCTGGGGCTAAAGGAGTTGACTTCAAGAAGGAAGTTGGCTTCAAGAAGGAGCAACTTCAAGAAGGAAGTGGGCTTCAAGAAGAAAGTCAGCCTCAGGAGTCATCTTTATCTTGAGTCATTGTCTTGACCTACCTCTTGAAGGAAACTTGGGTGAGTGAATAGCTGGCTTTCATTTCTTGTCTTCTGGAGAGAGTTTAATTCTGACTGAAGGTCAACAAGTCTTGACTGAGTCGAGCACCAGAGAAATATTTAAATAGATAGGCTAAATGTCTTCTCTACCTTTCTGTATTTCTCTACTTTTACTCTTTCCACCTCTTTTCTAAATAAAAGCTATTAAAAGTCATTTTGACTTTGAGCTATAATATTTTAAATCAGCAGCCACCATGTTATTTATAATTTTCATATATTTTAGTCAAACTATTAAAATTTAATCCCTACAAGATGATGTTTGGCATTGTATTTTTTTGGAGAGGATGGAAGGGGAAGGGATCATGGACATATGTAGAGTGGTTGGCCTTGGCAAGGAGAAGGCATCTCATCTCATTTTCTGTGACTAGGGGAAAGGAAGAGAGAGGTTAGAATGACATTGAGGAACAAGTTTAGGAGGGGGTGAGATAGGGATTTTAGCTAAGAGAGATGGTATGATAGGAGTTTATTTTTAGAGAGAGGAATGCCATAGCAGCAACTTTTCCTAAAAATTTTAGGCCAAACCCCTTGGCATTAGCTAAGTTTAACCCCTGCTTTCCCTGTCAGTTTACCTTGGACTTTTCCTAAGGGGCCTCCTGTCCTTGTCCCAGCCCTGGTCCAGACCATTATACTTTGGCAGCCCTTGCTTATTAACCTTCCCCTTTATATTGCTTCATTTTCTTTATTCACATCTCCCCCCCCCCCCCAGCTCTACTGATTTATTCTAAAAACATTTTTATTGATGTGCATTTTTTATATTACATTTACAGATAATACTATTCCTTTAGAGGTCTCTCATAACAAAGTAAAAGAATTAAACAGAACTAACAGTATAATGTTTTTACCTGAAAATGCATGTAATATTACATATTTGTGGCATGCCTTTCCACTCTACTTTTAAAAATATCTTAATTAACATGTTTGTTTTTCTCCCTCTCACTCCATTGTAAAAAAATGATGAAAGAAAAATTCCTTGTGAGAAATGTAGTGAAGTAAAATAAATTCCCTCAATGACTGTATATTAAAATGTACATGTCTCATTTTGTACCCTAAATCGAGTATCACCTCTCTGTAAGGAAGTTGATAGAATGTTTTATTATAAATCCTCTGAACTCATGGATGGTCATTGTGTTGATCATAGTTCTTACAAGTTTCAAAGTTGTTTGTTTTTATACAGTTATTATGAGTATCTTGGTTAAGTCACCTCCCAAGTTTTTATACATTCTGTAGTTATTTTAAGAGGAATTGCTTTTAGACTCTTCCTGTTGGGTTTTATTGGTGATGTAGGCAAATGCTGATGATTTACATTTTGCAAGTTTGCTGAAGTTAATTATTTTATTTATTTTTAATTGATTCTTTAGAGTTAACTGTATCATCATATAATCTGTAAAAGTGATAACTTTGTTCCTTATGTAATACTATTCTGTTTGTTTTTATTATCTTGTTACTATAGCTAGCATTTCTAGTACTATGATAAATAGAAGTGGTGACAATGGTCATACTCTTTTCTGTTTCCATTCAATAATTGCCCAAAGTCTCTCATATCTAATTATTATAAAATTCTGTTCAAGTTCCCTCCCTTCCTTCCTTCCTTCCTTCCTTCCTTCCTTCCTTCCTTCCTTCCTCCCTTCCTCCCTTCCTCCCTTCCTCCCTTCCTCCCTCCCTCCCTTCCTTCCTTCCTTTCATCTTTTCTTATTGAGGGGGGTATGGATATGTGTATTTTTGTCCCCCCAACTACTCTCTCTTTGTAATTAATTTATTTTTTCTTTTAAGTATTTTCTAATCTATGCCATTTTTACATCAATATTTTAATATTGAAATCAATTTACTATTGAGTGAAGTGTAATATTCCTCTTTATCTTTTAATTAAGCCCAATATCATAATTGTTACTACTGCTTTTTGTATTCAACTGAGGCATAATAGATTTTGCTCCAACCTCTTGTTTTAATCTATGTGAATCTATATTTCAAGTTTGTTTCTTGTAAAGAACGTATTGTTGGACTTCACTTTCTAAGTCATTCTGCTATTATATTCCGTTGTATTTCTGAATAGAAGCAACTTTTTTTTCCCTCAGTACTCTTCTTCCCATTTCTTCCAGTGGTCTCCATCTGAATACCTTTCCTTGACCTGGTTGTTCAGCCTTTATCTGCTTTTTGACATTAAGAATAGTGTTTATAATAAGAATATGTGTTTTATATGTGTAAATGTTTTTGTGCCTTCTCCATATATGACTTCATCTTGAAGATTCTTTCCCCTTTATGAATGGAGACTTGAGTGATTAAAAGGAAACGAGTCAGATAGCCAGCACCATTACTGAAGAGTAAGCAGTGACAGACTAACCTCCACAAAATTATAAATTAGGGAAAGCAAGAAGTTTTTATTAGCCTCTCACTTCTTCTTTCTTCAGCCATCTCCTTCCCCAAGACTCTGATTCTGGTACAAACCCCTCTCAACACCCTATTTACTCCAAATTTATCCATCTTGGGTCCAATTTAATCCAAAGGAATGAATCTTTTAGTGATGGGAATTTCAGGTCTCTGTAGCAGGCTTAATGTAGCAATTTGAGTGGGGAGATGGGTGTGTGGAGGGATTTTAGTGGAACCCCCAAATTCTTTCACAGAAGTAGTGCCCTGTTCTACTTTCACATAAATCCAACGACATTTAGATTTTCCACAATATCTATCTTAAAAACCCCAACTTTTTACTTTTAAGAAATAGAATAATCAAAAAGAATTTAAAGTTGCAAAGTAATTTAAAAGTTTTTAATGTATCTCCTCCATCTCTGACATTTAAATTCAGTTGGTCGCTAGGAAACTATGTAAAGTTATTATTTATTTTTAGTTCTTTAGTTTCTTGCTTTGGGTTGTATTTTTTCTCTCTCCTTCTGGACAATTTGACTCAAATAATTATGATTCGGAGAAGTAGTTTGAATGGTTGTGCAACTCATTAAAAACACAACGAGCTTAAGTTAAAGCAGCCTTTTATTTTTAGAGCCCATTTCAAAGAAGTGTTTAGCATTTTTTCTGGAACTGACTTTAAATTAAAATGATGGTTAACAAAGAACATGATTTGTGATCTGGGAACTGTCAGTCATAACTTAAATCATAACAGCTTTCATAGAAGTCACATATAAGTGCTCTGATAAAATAATATATTGCAGTCAGGAGAAAGAAAGGTGTCAGGATTTTAAAGCTGTTGAATATATTATAGATTGCTAAATAGCTGTAATGGTGTCAGTTTGTAAGGCTGTTATTAGTGCACAGCTGTTAGCGCCCTGACTTTTTTTTTTCCTTCCCATTTTGACTTTAGAATTTGCTTTGATAGCTAAAATGTGAAATACTACCTGTATTTTCAAACTTGGTTGTTCTAATACATAACCTCACTTCCTCAAATCCTCTTCTATCCCTTTTATGCAACTGAGTCATTTTGTTCTTTTTAATGCTTCTTTATAGAGCTTTTGGTAGTAAAGAGAAAACGGGGAAGACCAAAAGGTTCAACTAAGAAGCTCTGCCCTGATGAGGAATCAACTGAAAATAATAATTGTAGTCCAAATGAAGAAAACCAGCTGGTTCCCCGTGAAGGAAACAGCCTTCCTGAAGTCACTGAAGTGGTACCTGACAACTTGGAGTGCCATAAATGCTATAGAAAATTCTCCAACACTCGGCAACTAAGAAAGCATATCTGTATTATTGTGTTGAATATAGAAGAGGAAGGTGATCCAGGTAACTTACTTCTTTAGCACAAAACATGGCAAAAGATTTTAATACTATCCCTATTTCTCGTGACTTAGCAATGACTTTATATGATTCCCATTGTTTTAGTTCATATTGGTAGATATACTTTTTTTTTTAACATTTATTAATATTTATATTTTAGAAAAGTTAACATGGTTACATAATTATGCTCTTACTTTCCCCTTCACCCCCTGACCTCCCACCGTCCCCTGGCCTATATGCATTTCCACTGGTTTTAACATGTGTCATTAATCAAGACCTATTTCCAAATTGTTGATAGTTGCATTGGTGTGGCACTTTCGATCCCCAATCATGTCCTCATCAACACATGTATTCAAGCAGTTGATTTTCTTCTGTGTTTCCTCTCCTGCAGTTCTTCCTCTGAATGTGGGTAGTGTTCTTTACCATATGTCCCTCAGAATAGTCCTGGGTCATTGCATTGCTGCTAGTACAGAAGTCCATTACATTCTATTTTACCACAGTATATCAGTGTCTGTGTACAGTGTTCTTCTGGCTCTGCTCCTTTCGCTCTGCATCAGTTCCTGGAGGTCTTTCCAATTCACATGGAATTCCTCCAGTTTATTATTCGTTTGAGCACAATAGTATTCCATCACCAGCATATACCACAGTTTGTTCAGCCATTCCCCAATTGAAGGACATACCCTCCTTTTCCAGTTTTTTGCCACCACAAAAAGCACAGCTATAAATATTTTCATACAAGTCTGTTTATCTATGATCTCTTTGGGGTACAAACCCAACAATGGTATGGCTGTATCAAAGGGCAGGCATTTTTTTTATAGCCCTTTGAGTATAGTTCCAAATTGCCATCCAGAATGGTTGGATCAGTTCACAACTCCACCAGCAATGCATTAATGTCCCAATTTTGCCACATCCCCTCCAACATTCATTACTCTCCCCTTCTTTCATTTTAGCCATTCTACTAGGTATGAGGTAGATATACATTTAAATGCATATCATCCATTGATAGATATTTATCACATTCTGTTAAATAAGTTTCAAATCATGTCAACAGATATTTATTAAATAATTTCTCTTTGTAAGGACATAACTGGGGTGCTTTAGAGGACACAAAGCATAAGACATATCACCTGTCCTTCAGAAGTGTACAGTAAGGTTTAGGGAACATGGCATGTGTGAGTATATACATAGACACACATACATATGAAATTAAATAGCAGTACAAAAAAATTTTTTTAAACCCTTACCTTCTGTCTTGGAGCCTTCTAAGGCAGAAGAATGGTAAGGGCTAGGCAAGGAGGGCTAAGTGACTTGCCCAGGGTCACACAGCTGGGAAGTATCTGAGGTCAGATTTGAACCTAGGACCTCCCGTCTCTAGGCCTGGCTCTCGATCCACTGAGCTACCCAGCTGCCCCCAACAATACAAAATTTAATAGCATTCAAATAGAATACCAGAAGGGATGTCAAAGACCTACCTATGATTCATCATCAGTTAAATTATGGACAGGAATTGCTATAGGTATTCAGAAAAAAGAACTTACTTTTGGATACCTTGAACTGGGAAGATATTACATTTAAGGTGGGGGTTAGATTTCATCCTTGAAAGGTTTGGATAGCTAGACACACAGGGAAGGGTACTCTGAATGGGTGGGAGAGTGTGAGCCAAAGTTCAAAGACTGAAAATCATAAGGTATATTTGAGGAATTACATTTGCCAGTTTGGCTAGAGTAGTGGATTCATGAAGAGCAGTAACAGTAACAATAGATCAAGCTACAAGGATGTATTGGTGTCAAATTATATTAGAATCTTGATAAATTTCTATTGAAGATGACTACACATGGTAAGTGCTTCAACAAGGAAAGTTTAGAGCAGGCCTCAGTCCATAAAAGGATTTTGAGAGATACCCTTCAATCAGATGGAATTTCAGTAGTTGGTGAAAGTGTACAAAGGCAAACTTTAATCAGCTTATGGACTGAACCATCAGGCTTCCTTCCCCTCCTTCTTGGAGGGGTCCATTTTAGCCTCCCTGGAACAATCCAAGCCTCTTTATTCTTTTCAGAGTACTCCTAGTATGTTATCTGGCTTCCTAAAATTCCACCTTTATACCAGTTGCCTCACCTATACCTGCTGAAGATGGAGGGGAGCTACAGAATGCCTCTGGGCCAGCCATTCCATCATGCTCTGGACACTTACTGCCTTCTTTCCAATTATATATAATTACCTGATATCTTGAGAGAGCTCTACTTGAGGCCAATCCAATCAGAATTCGATCTCATTCCTCAGTGATTAACTCACTTTTCATTCTGTCATGTCCATCTCATCCTGAGTCTGAACCCTCAGCCTTAATCTTTCATTTATGTTCTTTGTTTCCTGCTACCTCATTCCCATCCTCCTCAACCTAACAATCCCTTTATCCCAAGCTAAAGTTTCATGCCTCTTCCATTGGGTGGTTGGGAATGTTTACACTATGGGTAACAACTTAATTTTCATTTTATTCTTTTTCTTTTTCACTCTCTCAGCCTTCTTGTGCCAACCAAATTATGACGCTTTCCTAATGACTTCACTTCCTTGGTGACCCTTTTCAGCACTGGTTGTACTTTTACTTATACCTCCCAACTCATTGGTTGAGGAAGAGGAATTGCTTCTTCCAGACCCCCAGACCCCCTCGTTGTCATCACGTAGTAGCTTTTCCTCAGTTGAGCTTTCTTTAAACCATATTTCTTTAAACTATATTTATTACTATATTAAGATTATAATAGCTGCTATTTACCAGGCTCCAGAACATTCTCCTTCTTTCCTCTATGAGTTTAATGCTTGACTCACAGTCTATTTCTTTTGTCCTTGTAGGAGCAGACTTCAGCATACATACATACACACACACACACATAAATAAAATCTTAAACATCCTAACCCTCCAGTTCCTTAATCATTTCCCGTGACCTATTGCTATACCCCACATCAGCAACATACACAGTAATACCACTGATCTTGCCCTAACTTGTGTTTCACATTCATATTCCTGAACAACTAATGGAGAAATCTAATGGAGAAAACAACATGCAAACAAATGCATACAAAGCAAGCCTAGGACAGAACCCTGAAGGACACCTACATTAAGTGGTCCTGATCTGGAGGAGGATCCAGCAAAGAAGACTTGAGAAAAAGTGATCTGATAGATGTCAAAAACTGCAGAGAAGTTAAGGAGAATAAGATTTGAAAAAAGACCATTATATTTGGTGATTAAAAGATCATTAGTAAATGGAGAGAACAATTTCAGAGGAATGAAAAGGTCAGAAGCAAGATTGTAAATCATTAAGAAAAGAGTGAGAGGAGAGAAAGAAAAAAGAGGAGTGGAGTAGATTTTCTATACATGTCAAAATCTACTTACAGAAATCAACTCAACCTATTTTCTCCAAACTCTCCTCTATTCCAGACTCCTCTTTTTCTGTTAAGTGTCCCACGGTATTCCTTGTCACCCAGGCTTAAAACCTAGGTGGCATCCTGGACTCTATCATATCTTACTTCCCATGTCCAATCGATTGTCTATTGTTTCTACTTTCATAACTTTTGTCATATATGCCTCCTAACAACACTGTCACTCTGGTGCAGGCTTTCATCATGCTAAGACTATTGCATAGCCTTCAGTTTTGTCTCCTGGAGTCACATCTTTCCCCACTCCTTTTTCAAAGTAATATTCCTAAACTGCAATTCTAACCATGTCACTCTATCCTTTAGCCTACTTAAGTATGATAAACTTCATTGGATGAGGGACAGGAACTTTTTCCCTTTCATAGTATCCCTAGTACTTAGCATAGTACCTGGCACATAGCAGGCACTTAATAAATGCTCTTTGATTGACTGACAAGCTCTCTATCACCTCCAGGATCAAATATAAATTCTCCTGACTTAAAGACTTTTATATCTTACTCTTTCCCTGCATTTCTATTCTTCTTATACGTGAATTCGCTCCATGTCTTCTACAGTTCTATGACAGCAATCCCTTTCTGTTTCTTGCACAAGACATTCTATCTCCTGGTTTTGTACATTTTCCTCGTCTGTCTTCCATTCTAGTAATTCTTTCCTTGTTCACCTCTGTCTTCTGGTTTCCTTGGCTTCTTTAATGTCTTATCTAAAATCCCGCCTTCTATAAGAAAGGCTTTGCTTATTACTCTTAATGCTGGTGCGTTCCCTCTGTTGATTATCATGTTTGTCCAATATGTATCTTGTTTGTGCATATAGTTATTTGCATGTTGTAACCCCATTAGTTTGTGGGCTCTATGATGGTAGGGGGCTGTTGTTTGCCTTTTGTTTATGTTGCTAGTGCTTAGTACCATAACTGAAACTCTGTAGAAAATGCTTGTTGAATTGATGTAATTTGAGGTGAACACTTCTAAGGAGTTTTGTTTTTTCTTTCATATGTACCCTTTCCCCCCATTCAAATTATATGATGTGAAGAAGAAATCCACAATATTTTTGTGCAATTAGGAAAGCCAGGTGGAGGTAAGTAAATAATCAGTAAACCTAAATTAAAATACTATTATTTGTGGTTGAACCTAATGGTCTCTACTTCTCGGGGTCAGTGTTTACAGAAGGAACATTATTAGCTTATTGCCTTATCAAAACTGAAATGTATGGAATAACCTTGTTTTATGTGGTAAGAAGACCAAGAGACCCTGAACCAAGAAACTCTTCGATTTGACCTTCCACTGTACTAATGGGGGCTTTATTTTGGTGAAAACCATGTAAATGTAGGGGAGCATGAGAAAAAAAAAACCTCTGTAAGATCTATGAATAATTAAGTAAGATTTTTATGAGATAATTTATTATAAGTTTTTATTTATAAGATGATTTATTATAAGATAATTTTGATTAAAATTTTTTGCACAAACAAAACCAGTGCAGCCAAAATTAGAAGGAAAGCACAAAGCTGGGAAAAATAAGACGACATCTGTGTTAAAAGCTTCATTTATCAAATATAAAGGAAATTAAACCAAATTTATTAAAATAAGAGCCATTCCCTCATAGTTAAATGGTCAAGCAATATGAACAGGAAGTTTTCATAAGAGCAAATCAAAGTTAAATCCTAGTCATATAAAAATGCTATAAATCAGTAATAATTAAGAAAATGCAAATATAGACAACTCCAAGGTACTATCTCACATCTAAAAGATTGGCTAACATGACAGAAAAATAAAATTATAAATATTTGAGAGCATATGGAAAAATATCTTTGTTATTCACTAGAGTTGTGAACTGATCTAACAATTCTGGAGAATAATCTGGAACTGTGACCAAATGTCCATAAAACTATGCATATCATTTGATTCAGTAATATCATTACTAGAGCTATATCTTAAAAGGATTCAAGAAAATGGAAAAGGATATATATGTACAAAAATATTTATAGCAGCTCTTTTTGTCACAGCAAAAAATTGGAAATCGTGGGATGCTCACTAATTGAGGAATAGCTGAGCAAGTTGTAAAGTTGTATCTGATGTGATAGATTACTTTTGTGCTATAAGAAATGACAAGCAAGTTAGTTTCGAAAAAACTTAGGAAGACATATATTTGTACTTATGCATAAGGAAATGAGCAGAACAAGGAGAACAGAGTAAATAGTAAAAACAATATTGCAAGGATGATCAACTGTGAAAAACTTAGCTACTTTGATCAACAAAATAATCCACAACAATTCCAAAGGACCCATGATGAAAAATGCTGTATACCAATATAGACAGAACTGGTGAACTCTGAGTGCAGATTGAAGTATTTTCCCCACATTTTCTTTTTTTTCTTAATTCTTCCTCCTCTTTGCAACATGGCTAATATAGAAATATGTTTTACATGACCAAATCTTTAATGGATATCATTATATTGTTTGTTTTCTCAAAGGGTAGGGGATAGACTGGGGAGAGGTAGAGAAATTGGAATTTAAAATAAAAAAGAATGTAAAAAAAAGAATCTGAGATAATATTTGAACCTATTTCTCCTCCTCCTAATACTCTTTTTCCTCCTCCTTTCTTCATTTTCCTTCTTTCCCCCCTTACCTTCTATCTTAGAATGAATACTGAGTATTGGTTCCAAGGCAGAAGAGTGGTAAGGGCTAGGCAATGGGGATTAAGTGACTTACCCCAGGTCACACAGTTAGGAAGTGTCTGAGACCATATCTGAACCCAAGACTTCCATCTCTAGTTCTGGCTCTCTATCCAGTGAGCCACCTCACTGTCCCTGAACCCATGTTTTCTTGACTAAAAGGTTGACTTTGTTGACCATGCTATAATGACTCTCATTGTCCATGAAAAAAGTAGAAAATGTAATATAAATGTCCTGGTTGATAATAATTGAAATGAATTTTCAATATATTGCCCAGTGTGAAAAAATTATTTCCATAAAAGCTAAAAAAGTCAGATGACTTCTCTGAAATGTCACTCTGTGCAACAATCTCTACTTCTTCATTTTTCCCCCCAGTAGTATCAATGTCTTAATCATGTAGAGATAATCTAACAATCAGTTGTCTCATTTCTGGGATCCATGTGGCAGCATTGTTATCTATTCTTACTATCTCAAGCCTTAAAATATAGGTTAATTGACATAATCATTTAACTATTGCTATCTGAATGAAAAGTATACATAGCAACAGAGTGACATTTCAGAAAAGTTATCCAATTTTTTTAGCTTATTAAAATGATTGTAGCAAAACAAGATATACCTTTTTCTAAACTGAACAATGACAGGCTAAAATATGATGATTAGTTCATACTCCCAAGAATATCTGAAATTTAATAGAAAAATGTCAGGAAAAATAAACTAGCTAAAGGATTTTTTTTTTGGTGGGAGGAACATGTCCAAATAATATGATTGGTATCTTTTCATGTTTTAAGGATACCATTCTAAAGTTATTTGAGTAATTTTATTTCAGAAGAGTTGTTCAGATGAATTTATATGGGAATCACCTAATTTTTTGTGATAGCCTTTATAAAGAAGACAGATCATTGTGTATCGGCTTTATGATGATTATTCACCATTATATTTGACTTTTATTTTCTTCCCTAATTTTTTTCCTTTTTAATTTCATTCATGGCTTACTTAACTTCACTTTCTAAGATTGACTTGTTTAAAATAATTTGGATATTTTATGTTTTTATATTCTTCTATTTTAGTTTTGTGGTAGTAGTTGTAGAATTAGCTATATATTCTGATAATTTTCTCTATTTTCTGCATTATAAATTTCTCTTCTCGTTTTTTATATAGACAATTTTTCCCTTCTCATTTGAAGTGAATCAAACTATATTTTTTAAATTCTCTGCTTAATAAGCAACCAACAAAATGAGCATTTTCATAGACAAAACAGAAGAAAAAATTTGTACCCACAATGTATCCATCATGTTCAGTTTCTTTTAAGAGTATAACTTTTATCATATAACTTTCAAAGTTGCCCTGCCTATCTGTATTTCCCTCTAGCCTAATTTCTGTTATCTTCTAAGTAGTTTAAAAAAAACTCATATACATAGAGGTCAGCTGGGTAGGTCAGTGGATTGAGATCCAGGCCTAGAGATGGGAGGTCCTAGGTTCAAAGCTGGCCTCAGACACTTCCCAGCTGTGTAACTGGGCAAGTCACTTGACCCCCATTGCCTACCCTTATCACTCTTCTGCCTTGGAGCCAATACACAGTATTGACTCCAAGACCAAAGGTAAGGGTTTAAAAAAAAATTGTATACATAATTTATGTGTTGGTTAGTTTTATTGAATTATTTTCCTTCTTTTTTAGTCTTTTTTACAACTTATTGTTCATTGCCTGGATCACTGGTTTCCAAGATTTTTGTTCTATAAACCCCTTTCTGCAATAGCCAAAAAAGTCTTCAGGATAATTTAATATACTAATCATGTTATTCATTAAATACAGTAACTATAATGATAATTTTTGTTCTCAAAAGCTCCAGATTAAAATTCACATTCTCTAATTATAAAATGATATTTACCTATAATTAGGAAAATTCTTAACAGAATTATAAAACTAATTATAAAATAATTATGAATTTTATGTGGGTCATTCTATAAGAATGAAAAGAAGTAATCCAATAAAATCTCATTTGCCTACTATTAGCTGCAAATCTTCACTTTAAGTTTCTTTATTTTAGAATTTTGTTGAACATAATATAGGGGCAGCTGGGTGGCTCAGTGGATCGAGAGCCAGGCCTAGAGACTGGAGGTCCTAGGTTCAAGTCCGGCCTCGGACACTTCCAGCTGTGTGACCTTGGGCAAGTCACTTGACCCCTATCGCCCACCCTTACCACTCCTGGGCTAAAGAAGGTCCCTAGCCTGGATGAAAAAGGAGGAGGGGTGGGCGTGGGGCTAGCAACCCCACCCTGTAAAAACTACATCTGCTAAAGAAACTGCAACCTAAAGTAGGGGCAGCTGGGCTAGCTCAGTGGATTGAGAGCCAGGCCTAGAGACGAAAGGTCCTAGGTTCAAATCCGGGCTCAGACACTTCCCAGCTGGGTGACCCTGAGCAACTGTGTGACCCATTGCCTACTGGTTGTGGCCCTATGCTCCTAGAATGGAGTCCCAGGATAAAAAAAAAACAATATAGTAATTATATATAAACTTAATTTCAGTGTTAATTTTTTTATTTGAACAAAGGTTTGTAGTAATTTGGCTCAATACTAGATAGCCTTAAATCTGATTCTTCATTGCAATTATTTCTGCATTTTTCATTTATAACAAAAACAAAGTGAAAATGTTTGTTCACACATGCATATAGTCAAAAATGGCCTTAGGAAGTTTGATTTGAAAGAATTGAAGATATTTATAGCCTCATTAAAAGAAGACTTATAACATACATGGTAGATGCCTTTAAGTATCTAAATTACTCTCATGAAGTGGAATGAATTTGTTTGCTGTGCTTGGTCCCAGAGGATAATATGACGAAATTAAAAAGAGGTTAATTTATGCTTTGATTTGAGGGGAAATTTTTTTTCCTAACAATTAGAGCTATTTGAAAGACTAAAAACTGTCTTAGGAGGTAATAGGTGCTCTTTTATTGGAGGTCTTCAAGCAATAGCTGTAGATCTATTTTTCAGTTATATTTTAGAGGGGATTCATATTTAGGTATGGGTTCTCCTAAATGTCTTCTGAAGTTACCTCTAGTATTCAGTGAATTGAACCCTATTATGTGGAGTAGTATAATAGATTTAATTTACTGTCTTCTTTCTCAAGGTCTTATGCCTGTATTGTTTTATTTGGATGCCCCATTCACACATTATACTCAATATGGGTATAACTAAGTTTTTCATTTTCCTATTTTAATGACCAATTCCATCTTCTCTATATTTATTAAATTTTCTCATTTTAAGTCATCTAGGCTTGAAATCTCAGTCATCTTTGTTCAGTTTTTTTAGTTTCCTCTCACTTGCAGTGAGTTGTACTGACTCAGAATGATTGACTGAACACACTGGAGTTAAGTAGGCTAAGAGTTATCTTCATCAATATTAGTTAAGTCTTTTCTGGAGAAGTTACCAAAAAAGAAAGGAGATTGATTTCAGAATCATATTGACTTAGGGATCCTTAGAAATCATGTAACTCAACCTTTTCACAAAGCACAATTTCTATCTACAACTTCTTCTTTAAATGGCCATCCAACACCTCTTTGGAGATCTAGTTATGATGAACTAACTGCTCATTTGGGCAGCTTATATAGTTTTAGCTTCTACTAGGTTGCCCTCTCAAGAATGTCTTGAGGTGCTTTGAATATTATTAGAGATGATATTGGGCTATGAATCATTCCAAAATGACAGTTTTTATGTTTTTATATAAATAATGAAGGCAAGCATATTCCATCTTAAATAATTTTCCTTCATCTTTATTCATAGAGGCATTTTCTTTGAAAAGAATGTTAAGCTCTTAAATAATATAATAACATATTTTGACCACGAGGTATTTGATCAACTTGGTAAATTTCCTTTCCTTTTGTGGGACATACTAATTTTGGAGACTGTTTAAATTTATTCAAGGGTGTGTTAGTAATAAGTATTTAGTAGTTTATAGATTAAATGTGATATTTTAATTCTTAGATAAGTAATGATAACCTTACCTAATGGATTTTAAACTTTTTTCATATTCCCTGTTAAAGTACTGACTCTTATAAGACTTCTCTGGAGTCTCCTAATGATTCAGCCTGATCAACACTGTCCCTGAGTGACTGAAAATATCAAATTTAGGTCACTAAGAACAAAGGGAAGGAATCACTAACAGGTAGTTTTGCTTCATCTAAAATTGATCCTGTCTTAATAATGTCATTTCCTTTTTTCACATGGTTACTAGACTGATAGATAAGGGGGCATTGTTGGACATAGATTTCAACAAAGTATTTGACAATTTATCATTCTGTCTTTCTGGGCTAAATAATACTGGAGTTAGGTGGATAAAGAACTAGTTGAATGACAGGACCCAAAGAGTAATAATAAATTGGGTCAATGCCATTTGGAGGGAGAGTTCTAATGGAATGCCCCAGGGTTCTCGCCTTCATGCTGTGATATTCAACGATTTGCATGAAGGAATAGGTGATATTTTTGTATGAATGGGACAAAATTGGGAGGGCTTGGACTAGAGAGCCAGGATCCAAAAAGATCTTCATAGACAAGATTATTGGAATGGACCTAATAAAATGAAACTTAATACTAATATATGAAAAATTTTACACATGGATTAAAAAAAAGTTAATTTAACTAACAGAAGATTGTGGCAGGTGCATGGCTGGGTAATAGTTGTATGTCAGAAAGATTTAGAGGTTTTAGTGGATAATGAACTTTGTGTAAGTAAAAAATGACAAGGAAGCCAGAAGAGCCAATGAAAAATCCCCAAGCTGCCTTAAGACAAACAAAGCATCCAGAATATGAGGTGGCATAGTCATACTATCTCCTGAGCTTGACATTTATATGAAGCACAATGATAACTATCAAAAAGTAGTCTATCTAGGGGCAGCTGGGTAGCTCAGTGGAGTGAGAGTCAGGCCTAGAGACAGGAGGTTCTAGGTTCAAACCCGGCCTCAGCCACTTCCCAGCTGTGTGACCCTGGGCAAGTCACTTGACCCCAATTGCCCACCCTTACCAATCTTCCACCTATGAGACAATACACCGAAGTACAAGGGTTTTAAAAAAAAAAAGTAGTCTATCTTGAGAAGTAGAAAATCTTCCTCACTAGAGGTGTTCAGGCAAAGGCTGGATGTCATCGTCTATCATTCAGATGTGTCCAACTCTTTGTGATGCTGTGGATTGTCCACTGGGTTTTTTTTGGCAAGGATACTGAGTGGTTTGCTTTTTCTTTCTCCAGTGGATTGACAGATGTTAAGTAACTTGTCCAGGGTCACACATAGTAAGTATTAAAGGTCGGATTTGCACTCAGATGTTTCTGATTCTAGGTTCAGAATTATCTGTTGAACCAGCTAATTATGCATTAGACTGGATGGGCCAAAACTTGTTAAATAATATCATAATGAGATAACATATGACAACCTTAAAGTGATATGATGATGATGACTACAAGAGGATGATGATGAGGATGAGGACAACAATAATGATGGTGATACAGGAGTCCCCTGTAATCTCTTTCTTATCAGTTGTCTAATCCCATTACCATCTCTAAGATGACATTTCCTGAAGCTACTGCTAATACAGTATCTAGCTGCCTTCAAGACCCACTGCTGCTTTTGTAACCATAAGGGCTCTGGAATAGCCCATACCCAAGTATGAACGATTTCCCCTTCTGACTTCTTAGTTATCATCTCACTCTAAACTTTTGTTGTTTCCACCAATCCAGAATTCAATTTGAAGTACTATTTTAAGGTTGTTTGGAGGAGAATTTTGGAAGAGCCCAGTTGTAGTGCTTCCTTTACTCTAATCCTGGCTCTGTCCTTGGAAGACCTTTTCTTTGTTTTCAAGAATTTTATCTTATTTTAGTTGATGGCTTTTGTTATGATTAAAAATGATGAGGGCCCAGTTCAAAAGGAAGGATAGTATTTTAATAAAAGCCATTTCTGAATATTTCTCTCTTCTCTCCTTCCTCATGATCTATCCCTTATAACAAACTTTAAAAAGAAGAAAAAAAGGCATTTCAGTCTAACCTATCTACTGTGTATAACAGTAGACACACTATTCCATATCCATAGTCCTCCAACTTTGCCATAAAGGAAAGGTGGTGTATTCTCTCAACTGTTTTCTAGGAATAAAGTTACTCATTATAATTATTCATTTCAGTTTATTCTTTTTTTAACCTTTACCTTCTGTTTTAGAATCAGTACTTTGTGATGATTCTAAGGCAGAAGAGCAATAAGAGCTAGGTAGTAGGGATTAAGTGACTTGCCCAAGGTCACACAGTTAGGTAGTGTCTGAGACTAGATTTGAACCTAGGACCTCCTATTCCTTGATATGGCTCTCAATCCACTGACCCACCTAGTTGCCTCTCAGTTTCCTTTTTTAAAAATTATATTAGTGTTCATATAGTTATTTGTACACATATCAGTTTCATTGGGTACAAAATAGTATTATCAACAGTCTTGGAATTTTCTCTTAAGATGATTAATGAATAGCCACCTTAAAAGAACAGAGTAAGTTAAGGTAGCCTGACAGGGGCTGGAGGATAATAATACTTCAGTTCACTTTTATCCCATCTATCATTGTGATCAACTCCATTGTGGTGTTTTATAATCATATCTCCTGACCTAGAAGAATTACATTCTGGGGAATGGAAGGAACTAATAGATGTGATCACTGACCTATTGTCAGTAATCTTTGAGGTGTGTTAGATAACAAGATAGATGATGAAAAAAATGGAGATAGACAAAAGTAGTTTTTATAGTGGTAAAAGACCTTTTTTAATTATCAAAAAAGATGAGAGCCCTAGCTCTTAGAACTATGAGAAAATGATCTTGATGTCAATACCTGGTAAAATTTTAAAGAATTTTGTTAAATACATGCTTTGTGAGCACTTAGAAGCAAAATAATGATCCCTTGTCTTATGATATCTTTGTGGGGAACATTGACTGGGTGATTGTATGATGAAGTAAGCTGAATATCTATGACTGAAGATTATCAATTGATGGATCAGAGACATTCTAGGAGGTCTTACATATTACCATTTAAGATTATGCAACAAAGCCCTTTAAAGGGGAAAAATTATTATGGTTGGTTGGACTGAATATTCAATAGGGTGGTCCCCAGTGTAATAATGGGAAAAATTAGATATTATATAGATATATATTTTAAGGTGTGGTCGCTGGAAATCAATAATTCAGATTGATTCCATAATTAAAATAGACCCAAGTCAGGATCGGTTTTATGGTAGTTTATTTACAATTAGGAAGGTAGAAGGTAGGGAAATAGAGAGAGGGTTAAAAGATTAATTAAGCTAGCCTAGCAATCAGGTAGAGTTTGGAAACGCCAAGGAAGACCAAGGAAGTCAGCCTAACTTACCCATGTGATCATTCAGAGTAGAAGCTGCTTGAGGTCTCAGCCAAGATCCTTCAGCACCAAGTTCAAAGCGGGAACTGCCTCCACAGGAAGTTACCAACATACTTGAAGAGAAAGTGTCTTTTGTCACTTCCTGGGGGTCCACCTCTAATTCAAGTGGACAAATGGCAGCCTCTACACTGTTTTGGACTGCCCAAAGGGTAGACCCTTATTCTTGATTTGTTACTTATTGTCCACTAAGGGAGGTGGGGATGACATTATCTCTGGTGGCTAGAATTTTAACTATGAATGGGCTTGAGCTAATTCCATTTTTTTAGCAATTTATTTATAAAATATATGGAAGAGAGTTAATGTAGAGAAATGAGAAGAAGGTAAAGTAAGAGATCTAGCTTAATCTAGACTATGTGTTCAAGCCCTGGCTTTACTCCAGCAGGGCTCCAGAGGCCCCAGCCAGAGAACCTAACAAGGGTTAACAAGGGTTTTAGCCATGAGGCCTCCTCTCATTCAAGGAGCCTCTGGAGGCTAGTACCTCCAGGGAAGCTAAGGAAGGGAGTCAGCCTTTTTTCACTCACCCACGTGATAGTTCCAAGGAGAAATATAAAGCAGTCCAAAGTCCTAAGCCAGAGCTCCTCCAGGTCCAGTTCAAGGTGGAAGAGAGAAAGAGCCTCAGAAGTTCTTGCAATTTATAAAGACCATTCCTTTCATCACTTCCTGTGCCTTCCTCCCATTTTTATGTGTACCAATCACAACAAAGGCTTTGCTTAGGACTGCCCAGAGGGCAGTCAGTCAATTCTCATTCATTACCCACTCTTGCACAAGTAGGTCACAGACCTCCGACACTTGAGGATCAAGTGGGGTGTTTACATTTTTGGTGATTAAATCTAAAAATAATCCCATCTTCACAACCCTGCCTTTGGTCCTGTCTTATCTCACATTTTTGTTAGTAATGTGAACAATAATTTAGAAGCCTTGCCAGTCACTTGTGGGAGACAAAGATGAGAAGACTATTAGCCATGTTTAATGACAGAATCAGAAGTCAAAAAGATTTGGAGAGACTGCAATAATGTCCCTAACCTAACAGGATGATGTTGCATAGGAATAAATGTAAAGTAAACAAGTTGGGTTAGATAGTGATAATATTAATAATAATGATGATAAATAACATAGCTAGCATTTCTGTAATGCTTAAGGTTTACAAAGTACCTTACAAATTTTATTTCATTTGATTCTCACAACAGCCTCAGGAGATTGGTGCTAATAAAATCCCTATTTTATCAATGAGAAAACTGGTGCAGACAGAAGTTAAATGACTTGCGTAGGACCACACAGCTAGTAAGAGCCTGAGTCTAGATCTAATGCTACATCCATTGCAACAACTAGCTTTTGCATAATCAGCTCCTTGTAGGAGGAGACTTGACTGAACAACAGATCATATAAAAGAGACCCAAGCAAATGGTTTGCCTCAAATTCTATGATTTATGAAATCATAGAATTTGAATTGGAAGGATGTGAAAGGTTATCTGGTACAACCTATACCCAAACAAAAAAATCTCTTCCATAACAAATAGTCATCTAATCTTCATTGAGGAAGAACAAATTAGTACCTAAAGCAGCCCCTTCTACTTTGGATAACTGTTTGTTAGCACGCTTGTTTGTTTTTTACCCCCTTATGGCAAACCCAAATTTGTCTCTTTGCAATTTCACCAGTTTGTCTTTGTTATGTCTCCTGGGGCCAAGCTGAACAAGTTAAATGCCTCTTCTTCATGATAGCTTTTCATATATTTGAAGACGGCTGTCAGAAGCTCCAAAATATTTCCTGGGCTTAACATTTCCATTTTCCCCAGTTGATTTTTATATGGCATGATATCAAGGCCCTTCACCATCTGGACTCTCATCCTTTGGATATATCAGTTTATCCATATTATTTAAAAAAATATGCCACCCAGAAATGAGCCCAGTATTTGAGATATAGTGTAACCCAGACCAGATTACATCTCCCTAGTCTTCGAAACTTTGCCTGTCTTAAAGAAGTCTGATTGTAAATTAGCTGTTTTGACTGCCCTGTCATGCTATTGATTCATAATATTAATTATAATGAGAGCTAACATTTATAAAGCACTTCATGTTTTGTAAAGCTGTTTAATCATTTGATCCTCACAATAATCCTGTGAGGTAGATGTTATTATTTTCATTATTTTGTAGATAAAGAAATTGATATTGAGAGGTTTAATGATTTTTCAGTATCACATGGTTAGTAAATAGACTTTTGGTAAGATTTATAAGGATCATAGATCTGGAGCTAGCAGAGACCTCAGAGTCAATCTTTTTCAACCCTCTTGTTTTCCAGATAAAGAAACCAAGGCCCAGAGAGGTTAAGCAATTTGCATGGTTCAATGGAGGGAGAAAAGGACAGTCACTGGAAAGTATGTGGATAGGGCCTTGTTAGGTATGTTATAGAGGCTTCATATTTCAGGTTAAATTTGATGGCCTTTGAAATCCATTCCAAGTCAAAAAATCTGTAATTCTGGGTTAACTTTCTAGGGCAAATAGCTTTAAACAAAGTCTATTGCTATAATATGCATTTAAATAATCAGCAGAGTTAAGTCATTGGGTTTAGATATTATATAGAAAGAGAAGGTAGTCATTGTCAGATGTTTTACAGAGCTTGTAAAGGATGAAAGGATGATGAATATTAAAAAAAGACCATCTTTATTTTAAGGTTCAATTTTCATGAGCATCTGTTTGCTACATATAGATTCCTATATTTGCTGATTGGGAAAATGGTCACTATTCCTTTTGTTAGAGTTATAGTGGTTCAGGATTTTCTAGACCTGTGAGGTAATTCATAGCACATGAGAACAAGGTCATAAAGGAATAGCCATAGATAAGAGTCAGTATTAATAGTAATAATTAATTTATTAATGGTTTTAGAGTTCTTAAATGCTTTGCTCATAACAATGCTGTGGGGTACATAGTATGAGTATCCTCATTGTAATAGAGAAACTGAAGCTACCAAAACAATATGTTTTGCCCATGGTCATTTAACTAGTGACTATCTGAAGTAGAATTTGAACTCAAGTCTCCTGACTCCAAGTCTATCTTTTCATTAGGCTATGGCCACTCTGCTAAGTAGTCTTAGAGGATCCAGTGAATTCTAAGAGCTTTTCAGTCCCAGGATTAGCAAAACTGAAAGAAAGGAGTTGATGCCTGGGGCCAAAAGGCAGTTTTAGTAATCTGTGTTAAGAAGAGGAGAGTCTTGGTTGGAGACTGAAAGGAAGATCAGTAAAAGTGCTTACGACTAAAAGTATTGCTAATACTAAAAATAAATGTTTTGGTGTTTGAATGTAGGTTGACAGTCAGAGGAAGTAGTATCCAGGTAGAGCAAAGCAGGTACTAATAAATCTGGTGAAGGTCCTCTGTTGCTCTTCTTTATATTCTTAGGGTTTCTCCCAAACCTAGCTCCCAGATAGAGCTCTTTTTGTCTTGGGAATTGTGGTGGGGCTGATGATTTGTCATAAAGAATCTTAGAATCTTTCTGACTCAACATCTAATCCTTCCTGAAGACTGAATCCCCTTAGAGCATCTCTGTCAAGTGATCTTCTTGCCTCAGCTTAAACATTTTCAGTGACAGGGAACTCATTACTTTATGCAACAGTCTATTCTTTTTTTGGATGGTGGCTAAGAAAGAATTGCATTAAAATTGGTTAGTGCATATTCAGCAGGTCACATTGAATTTTTGTGAGTCTAATGGTTTTTCTTTTAAACTGCTGTATTTGCAAGGCAGAATGAATTGATGGTAGAGCCCCGAATGTACTCCCTTATCAGTCTTCTATTCTGACAACGGTTCTATGAGCTTTATTAATGTGGTTGATAACATTTTTACTCTCTGGGGTGTTCTGAGATTTAATTAGTTCTTGGGTACTTTAGAATAGACATTTTAGAACATTAGTGCACTCTTAATTATGAATGAATGCATGCGGAGGAATTTTTACAAGTGTTTGATTGAATTTACATTTAACTCTTTGTTTGACCTTTAATGGTGAGCTTGTTTGATGAGGTCTTTCCTTTTTTATATGCCACCAAAATGGCCAAATGCAATTTCCTTGCCTATTAAGTCATGATCGTGCAGCTGGTTCATAATCATAGTATCTTATTTTGATGTAAGGATGCCAGGGAATAGCTTTAGATATAAACACTTGAGTGCTGTGGTGATGTGCACACATGGGCACACATCTGTCTCATTGTACAGCATTTTGAGTTTCATTCTGTGCAGTGTAATCATTTTTTAAATGCTGGCTTCTCAAAGGGGAATGTGAAATATGAAGAATTATGTTAATGTTCTGGATTGAAGAATAACATTATGCAGATGTCAAGAATTTAAAAATGAGTTCTTGTAGACATAGAGAGTGATTCAAAACTTACTATGCAGTTGCATGTTTTCTTGAACACAGGGCAGCTTAAAACATAAAACAACCTTGTTTCTTCCTTCAGCTGACCTGAACTCAAACTTGTCATTCTTCCTGTATAGTGACTTTGGCCTTATCCTTATATGTTGCCATTGTCTAATTCATCCTAGTTGAATGAGAGAGTCACCAAAATTGTAATGCAAAAGTCCTTATAAATTATATGACATACATGTATTACATGTTTGCCGTAGGCCAGGAAAGGGGAAGAATGACCTACTTTCTCATGTTAAAGGACCTCTCATCTAATGAGAGGATGTGACTTATTTATAAATACGTATAGGGACAGGTACTTGACAGGTTTATTGTAGAGATCTTCATGTTCAGGTATGGATTAAACTTGATGATTTTGGAAGTCCTTTCCAACTTAAAGATTCTGTAATTCTGGATTAAATTTCCAGGTTAAAGAGCTTTAAATAAAGTCTGTTAATATAACACATTTAAACAATTAATAGAGCTGAAGACATTGGGATAAATACTGTGCAAGTCACAGCTCTTGGAAATTTGTTTATTTCATCTGAAAGATGAAATGTTTGGAATGAATAATCTAGGATTCTTTATAATATAATTTCTGGTATAATGTAGGTATAGAACAAAATATTTATGATTTTTCTTTTTTATTGATTTATTTTGTTTGTTGGTCATAATGTGATCCCCCTCCTCCACCCCTCCCCTCAACTATAGAAGGCATCACCCAACAGCAACAACAACTATATATATATATAATGTCTTCTGTGTTTCTCTTTATCAGTTCTTTCTCTAGATGTGGACATTCACAAGCTATTTTTCAAATATCAATTTTGTGGCTATATACTCTTCATAATTTCAAATAGGTCTTTACAAGTTTTAAAAAAATTAAACTGTTCATAATTTTTCTTTAAAGATGATGGAGTATAGTACCTTTTCAGAAAAGTCCATTCTTTCAAGAGAGACTTTACCTTAATCTTGCTATGCTGGTTTTATTTATGGGTCTCTAATAATGTTCTCTTCTGGCACAAAGTCTATAGAGAATATTTTTCAGGAATGTGTTCTCACTTTCTTAAAAACAAAACCTCTGTTCTTGATGTTTGTATGTGAATATGTAAAGAACCTGTGATTTCATAGTTTTTGGAAACTCTTCATTGTGAGAACTCCCCTCATCAAAGCAGATTGCAACCCATCTGTGACTTATAGATCACTAAAAAGGAATTGTTTAGAAGCCTACGATCCTGTAGGTAGGAAGTCAGTGACAAAATTTAAACTCTGGTCTCCTGTTCTCTAAGACAAGCACCCTATCCAGTATGCCATACTTTATCATTTTGTCCACATACATCATATAAACCACTATATTTAGAGAATACAACTACATTAAAACATCACAGCATTGTGTTAGGATATTTTGTTGCTAAAATAGGATAGTTACATTCTCACTTTTATAAACCAGAGACTAGAAATATAATTTGTCCAAGATCATTATGTAGCAGAGTGAGAATTTGAATCTGGGAACCCTTGATTCACTTCATATTCACTATTCTGTCCACTCATATAACATCTGGCATTTACATAGGGCATTCATATTCAGAGTACATTGTAGGCATCATCTCTTGATTTAAAAAATTATTTCATATTTCCTTTTACATAATTGAATTAAAAAGGATTGTATATCAGACAATGAACCTTAATTTCATACTGATGGCTTTAAAAAGCATGTAATATTTCCATATATTATTTTCAAAACTGTCTTGTTTGTATGTGCTTCCTTCTGTTCCCTTCTGTGCATTAAAAAAATGTTTCAATGGCCTTTTTGTTGTTGGATTTTTTGGCTGCACTATTGCTAAATCTCCTATCTCTTACATATTAAAAATCTGGAAGGGGGGGGGACAACAACCTTGTAACAAATAAGCATAGTCAAGCAAAATAAATCTATGTAGTAGCCAGGTCCAGAAATACATCTGTGTCTCAGCACTTTGAATCCTAGAGAGATGGATGACATACTTCAACATAAGTCTTCTGCAGATAGGGCTAGTCATTGCATTAATCAGAATCTTAAATGTCTCCAAATTCTTTTTCATTACATCATTATTGTTCTTGCATAAATTGTTCTCCTAATTTTGCTCATTTTGCTTTGCATTAGTCTGTACTATGTTGAATTCTCCAAAATAATCTTTGATTATTTCTTACAGTACAGTGATATTCCATTATATTGATTTACCATAATTTGTTCAGCCATTTTGCAGTTGTTGAATATCTCTTTATATTCTCCTACTTTGCTTTTTCCCCATTTTAATTTCCTACCCCTCCCCCCCCCCTTTAGGAGAAGGAATTTTATAATTTTATTTTGCTTACAACTATTTCTTCCTTGGCATCATACTCTCTCTTAACATCCCCCCACCCCTTCCTGCTTGTTACCTTTTTGAATTTAATATGTTTCAGTACTCAATTGATTGTATGTGTTTTTGTTAGCCCTACTTTGTCTATTCAGATGAATGAGGCTCTTCTAATTCCTTCCTTCCCCCAAATTTTCTTCCATGTACATTCTTTTCATGCATCCCAATTATGAACAGTAGTAAATTACACTCTTTTCTCACTGCTTTATGAATTTGTGTGTATTCCTTTTACCCCCCCGCCCCGCCCCCGGCCTTTCCTTTTTGCTTTTTAAGACCTTCAGAACAGAACCAATCTACCTTAGTTTTTCTTACTTAACTCCCTCAGTACCTTTGGAAGAAATTAGTGCTTTGAAGGGATATTCACTTTTTCTTCTATTAGAATGTTAAAACTGCATCATCATCTAGCTCCTTCCAACTGCTTAAATAAATGGATCTGTCCTGACTTTATTCTTTCTATTTCCAATTTCCTGCTGCCTTTTCATCAGAAAAAAATTTAAAGTTCTATTTCGTTCAAGAATTTCCTTCCTAGTAGGATTTAGTTTTGCTGGGTAAGTTAAGGCTTAATTATAATCTTATTTCTTTTGTTTTTGGGCTATTTGTATTTAAAGATCTCTTATTTGTAGATATTTTTCCAGGTATTATGTCCTTCTTTCTGAATACTTGTAGTATTGCACTTTTTTCTTTGATGTGGAGCTTGGATTTTACCCTTGACCTTCATAAAACTTTTTTCTTTTTTTATTTCAGGATGTAACAGCTGGAATCTTTTTGTCTTTACTATGATCTGTGGTTCTTAAAGATCTGGGTGTTTTCCATGGTTTTTGAAGCATAATGTCCAGGCTTTTTAAAAATAATGATTTTTAGAAAGTCAATTGGTTGTTAAATTATCTACATGACCTGTTTTCCAGGTCATTTGTTTTTGATATCATACATCTTAACATTTTCTCCTAGTTTTTCAATCTTTATGTTTTGTTCTACTATTTCTTGATATCTCATGAACTCCTTGATTTCTGTTTGGTCTATTCTTGTTTTCAAGGAAATCTGTTATTGGGGGGTAAGAATTACTACTTTCCCTTCTAACCTATTTATTCTCCTATTCTTTCCTATAAAGTTTTTTATTTCATTTTTTTATCTCTTGATTCATTTTTTCTAGATATTCATAGGCTTTGTGTGTTGTGTGTATGTTTTTTTTTTTCTTCCTTTGCCTTACCTTTCTTTGACTTACCAGAGAATGTCTACTTGATATTCTCTGGATCTACTGTGATTAAAAAAACAACAACATACTAGTTAGTATTGTCTTTGTTTTCCTGTCTCTCCAGATTTAGTTCCTGGAGTTTGGTCATTACCAGGCTTTGCCCCCTGTTTGCTTCTAGATGAGTGGTCATTCTTGCTTGGTCTTGGCCTACATCCAGAGAGTTCTTATGTTGTTGTTTAATTCCTGCCTAGTACCCAAGCTCTTTGAAGTTCATAGCTAAACAACTACCAGGCACTGTGCTAAGCAACTGATAAAAAGAACCCCTACCTTTAAGAAACTTACAATCTAATGGAGGGAATCAACATCTAAAAGGAGGCAGGAAAGTGGGGAAAGGAGGAGTGGGACACTTGAAGGTACCTGGCACAGAGCATCTTGTTTTTTGGAGTTGAAATCAGAGTAGCAGATGCAGAGTCTAACGAACCCAAAAGCAAAGCATTAGGGAGGAATTTAGTATTCTACTCTCTAGTCCTCCAGTCAGAGATTGAGTTAGAAGCATGGTGATGAGATTAGAGATGATGAACTTAATGAGGGAGCACTTGTTATATGCAGTTGAAAAAAAAAAAAGGAAGGGACAGCAGGTGACTTTCTATGGTATCTTGGCATCTCTGGACTGAATAGGAGGGACCTCCCAGTATTCTTGAACCCAGACTGTCCCCTCTGAGGGCTGCTACACCACTCTAGTTCCTGCTCCTCTCCAGGGCTTTCTAGCCATATTAGGTATTTCTGAATTCCTTTTGTCTTTTTTGTGGGTCTCAGACACAGAATCTTGCAGGTTATGTGCTTCTGGTTCATCTCTGGTCATGTTGAAAGGCTGCTAGTTTGTTTGCCTGTGCTAATGCTGGTGTGATTGGTGGCTTTCTTTCCTATTATGTAGGTTTCTAGCTGGCTTTTCCTGTAGTTCAGGATGAATGAAGTCACTATATTTATTGAATTTCTTGATCATTTTTTGGTCTGATGTGAATTTCAAGCTTTTGGTGGAGGAGGCCTGTGGGAGCTGGAAAATTTGCCTCATTTCAGGCATCCATCTTGGCCAGAAGTGATCTAAGTCTTTGCATCTTCACAACGCTCCTGTGAAGTAAATGCTCTTGATATTTCCATTTTATAGGTGAAGAAACTGAGGCCCAGAAAGGTCATAAGATTTGCTTAGAATTTTGCAGCTAGTAAATAACTGAGGCAGTGTTTTAATTTGGGTCATCCTTACTCTAGGTATAATATTCTCTACTAGTTTGTGATCCTACTCTATTGATTTGATATAGATTGTTGTTTCATTGGGCTTTTTTTTTTTTTTAATTTTAAACTCTTAACTTCTGTGTGTTGACTTATAGGTGGAAGATTGGTAAGGGTAGGCAATGGGGATCAAGTGACTTGCCCAGGGTCACACAGCTGGGAAGTGTCTGAGGCCGGATTTGAACCTAGGACCTCCTGTCTCTAGGCCTGGCTCTCAATCCACTGAGCTACCCAGCTGCCCCCTCATTGGGCTTTTAACAACATGTAGCCCAAGATTCCTGTCTTTTTACACTGGAATCATGGGAATAACAATGAATTGTTTGACATTCTTAGACTTTGCTCCTAGGGTACAAGTGAGATTCAGAAGGCATTTTTCTCATCGAGAGAACGACCTAAGATAGCAGGACTGAGGTAAATGGAAGAACATGATGTGGAGAAATACACATTTACCCATTCGAAATGAATGGAGAGTATATAGCTTTCTTAATTTACAGAGAATGGAGTCTTTACTTAAAGTGGCATAAATGCAGATCTTGAAGAAGAGTGTTAGTCATTGACAAGCTGCATTCTGGTTTTAAGCATCTAGCATGGCTATAGATGAGTAGTCTCAGCACTCTGTTGAGCCAAAGTGCCAGCTGTTCAAATTCTCTCTTTAAGGGAGAGCTGAAGTGTTGCCATCCATCCAAATAATGTGATTAGGAGTGAATGGTTTTTTACTGCCTGGATGAGAATTTGGTACAGGTTATATAAAGGTGATTATTTCCCCCTATTTCAATCCTTAACATACAAAGAAACATCATTTATTAGAGAATCAATATATTAGGAGTAGAAGGGTCAAATTTTTTAAAAGCAGTACCCCAATAATATAGTTCATGAAGGCAAATGGAAAAATAATGTGCCACCTCTTGATAGCATAACAGATCAAATGCTAGCTGGGAGTCAGAAAAGCCCTGGATTCAAGTTTGGATTCATAATAATGCTTACACCATTTATCTCACAGGATTATTGTGAAGATCAAATTTGATAATCTCTACAAAGTACTTTGCAAAATGTTATATATATATGTATATATATATATTTATAGTGTTATTGTTTAGTTGCTTCAATATGTCTGACTCATTGTGACTCCATTTGGGGTTTTCTTGGCAAAGATACTGGAGTTTAAATTTGGTGTTAGATACTTAATTAGCTGTGTGAATTTGGGCAAGTCATTTAATCCTGTTTGCCTCAGTTTCCTCATTTGTAAAATAAACTGGAGAAAGAAATGAATTGTTGGATATGACTTGCTGAAGTTCAAATAGCTAATAAGTAGCTGAACCCAGATTTGAACTCAGGAAGATGAGTCTTCCTGACCCTAGGCTCTGTACTCTTATCTATTATTGCTACCTATCTACCTTTATATATTGTATAAGAAAGCAATTATTGGTTAAAGTATTACCATAAATGAGATCCATGTATTATTTATTTTGCCAATGCTAATGTTTTATGCTAGCAGAACTTTAGTGATTTTCTAAGTGTCAAGTCTGAGGGTCTTTTCTCCTCCTTCTTGACTTCTCAGAGACATTCAACACTCTTGACTATCATCATTTCCAGGATATTTTCGCCTCTGTGGATTTGTGATGTTTTCTCCTGGTACTCTTTCTACTTTTCTGATTACCTCTTTTTGATCTCCTTTGTTGGAATCATTACTCATATCATGATTCCTAAATGTGAACAAATCTCAAGATTCTCTCCTGAGTCTTCTACTTATCACTTTCTGTTGTTGACTTTTGAAGTTCCCAGTGAGTTTAATCATTATTTCTATGCTGCGAATTTCCTTATCTATATTCCTGCTGTCTTTCCTGAGGCCTAGTCCCTATTAGACATTTAAAAAAACTGTTGTTTAAGTTTATTTCTTAGTAATATTTTCAGTAATTTGAATCTGCACATATAAGTAATATATAATCAGAAAATTACAAGTAAACAAAGATTATAAATTAAATTTCTGTTTACTGAGGTCACATGCATAAATACCTATCAGGTGTTTCAAACTGGATTTCTCATAGACATCCTAAACTCAGTACAACCAAATTATATTAAATTGTTTTTCCTTCCCTCACCTCAGCTCTACCCTCTGTGAACTTCCTTATTCTATCAAGAATACAACTGTCCTTCAGTTTATCACTTTGTCGTCATCATTTACTCTTCACTTTCCATATATCCAATTAGTTGCCAAGTGTTATTCATTTGTCCTCTATAACTTCTCTAATCCCTCCCCTCATCCTTTCTTACAAAGGTACCAGCCTGGTTCAGGTCTACCTCCTTCTTCATCTGGTCTGTTGCAATAGCCTACAATGTCTCTCTTTGCTTATCTCTGCCTCTCTGTGTTGACTTCCATCAAGTCTCAGCTGAAGTCCCACCTTCTACATGAAGCCTTTCTTCATTTCTCCTTAATTTTAGTACCTTCCTATTATTGATCATTTCAAATTTATCCTTTATATAGCTTTTTTGTGTATAGTTGTTTGCATATTATCTCCCCCATTAGACAATGAGCATCTTCAGGGTAGGGAATGCCTTTTACCATTTTTTTTTTTGTATTCCCATTACTTTTCAGTGTGACATATAGTAGGCAGTTAATAAATATTTATTGACTGACTGAATAGCCTCTTAATTGGGTTCTACATCAAGCTTAGTATGATTTAATCCTATAACGCAGCAGACATATAAAACAACAAAAACCTCACCAACAAATCTAATGTTTCAGTAAATATGATAGTGACTAGAACAAGAGAGAGAATAGTTCTGCTTTTCTCTGTTCTGGTTAGATTATATATTTAGTATATGTTCAGTTTTGGTGCCATAATTTAGGAAGCATGTTGGTAAGCTGAAAAATGGCCAAAAAAAGTGATCAGAACTTGATCATCATTAGGGCAGTTAGAAGGTGTGTACTTAGATAGAATACATGAATGTGGATCTATTATGTTGTGACGTTCTTAAAAGAAGAATGAAAAGATAAAAAAGAGGTATGTATGAGGAGAAGAGAAAGGAGAGAGGAAGAGTGGCAGAGTTACATCACATAAAAGAATCACAGGGAAGAGTTTTTATGATCAAGAGGGAAATGGTGACTGTTCAGGAAAACTTGAAACTCTCAACTCAATTGGTTTAAGAAAGAAAGAAAGAATAGGTATACACACACATACACATACACACATGTATAGAAGTTCATCATACTCAACAGGGGAGTAGGAATGGAAGTGGCTGAAAGGGGGAGAAGTGTGATAAAATGGAGGGTATTTTAAAGGAACAGGTAGGTGGCACAGTGATTAAAATGTGGGGTCCAGAGTTAAAAAGACTCATCTTCCTGAGTTCAAATATGACCACAGACACTTACTAGTTTTCTCACGGTTGGCAGTCACATAACCCTGTTTGCCTTAGTTTTTTCATCTGTCAAATGAGCTGGAGAAGGAAATGGCAAATATCCTTTTCAGGAAAATCCCAAAAGGGGTAACAAATGTCAGACATATCTGAAATGACTGAATAATAAAAACATTAAGGGAGGCAGTAGTCAGAAACAAAACAGACTTTTGAAGAGGGCACAAAATTAAAAAAAGAAGGATAAATAGAAGGGATAAGTATGAAGGGAAATGCATAGTTAACAGTAAATGGGATGAATTCACCCATAAAATGGAAGCAGATAGCAGATGCATTAGAAAACCCAAATCCTTGAAACAGAAAGACACATACTGAGTTAGAATAAGGGACTGGAACAGAATATATTATGCTTCCAGTGAAGTTAAAAAGGGAGAGAAAACAATCATGGTCTCAGACAAAACAGAGGGAAAAATAGACCTAACTAAAAGAGATAATTGGGAAATTTACATTTTGCTAAAATATATCATAAGTAATGAATTTATATCAGCATTGAACATATTTTTACCAAATAACATAACATCCAGATTCTTAAAGGAATAGTTAAATGAATTATAGGAAGAAATAGACAGCAAAATTATACTAGTTGGACAACTCAATTTAACCCACTCAGACTTAGATAAATTTAACCATAAAGTAAGCAAGAAGGAAATTAAGGAGATGAATAGAATTTTAGAAAAGCTATATATGATTTACCTCTGGACAATATTGAATGGGAACAAAAAAGAGTATGTTTGTTTTTTTTAAGCCATGCATATAAAACTTCACCAAAGTTGACCACGTATTAGATCATAAAAGCCTCACAAACAAATATAGAAAAAACAAATATTAAATTCACCCCCTTTGGACCATAATGCAATAAAAAAAACACATAATCAAAGACTTTTGAAGCATAGATTAAAGATAAATTAGAAATTAAGTAACCTAATCCTAAAGAGTGAGTATATCAAAGAAGAAAAACATAGAAACAATAATTTCATTAAAGATAATCACAGCAATGAGACAACATACCCAGAATTTGTGGGATGTAGCAAAAGTACTACTTAGGAGAAAATTTTTATCTTTAAACTGATGTAATAAAATAATAGACTGTTAAATCTGTTCTGACCTCCTCTTTTTACCCTATTTTCCAGATGTTAAAAGTGATAGGCACATACCTGGAAGATATTATATATGCATATAGTGCCGATATTTTGCTTAAAAGAAATATATTGAGCTTTGTGCCATGTTCTATTTTTAATATACATTATATTCTCTTGGACATCAATTTCATTATAATGTTAATGATCTTTAGTTAGTGTTCAGTGCTCAGACTAGTAAATAAGATATTTTATAGATATTTTTAATACATAGAGAGTTGTCATCTTTTAAAATTCATTTAAAATATGATAGAAGTGTTTCTTTTTTATGTAAAATGAACACCTGAATTATAGGAAAAGCATGAAAATGAAAATGATAATAGAGCAGAGGAAATTAGAACATTTCTTTTGATAGGTCTGCTAAGTCAGCCAAGTTTTTCACTTGTCTCTTCCAGAAATTTTTCTTAGCTAGCTCAGCTTTTGAAGAGTTTATATGCTTATTTTTATTTCTTATAGAAATTTATTTGAATATTAAATATAGGGTTTTATCTTTGCAAAATTGTGAAATGTGTAAAATATATTTTTGGTGGCCTAGTCTCCAATCCAGAAAGACTATCTTCAGATTCTCTTATCCTTCACTCTCACATCCAATTACACATGCTTCTGTCATGTCTAGTCCTCCTTGGCGACAATATCCCATGTTCTAGATCTATAAAATACATTTATTACTTCTTGATAAAGCCATAAATGGCATACTTGTCAGATTTACAAGTGACTTAAAGCTGATGATGATGATGAATTTATTGAGGTATGGAATTGACATCCAAAAATGCTCTGATATCTCTCCTTGGTCTTCCATTCTTCAACATTTTTATTAATGATTCGAATGACAGTATGCTTGCCAGATTTTTAAAGGGCATGCACCTATAAGGAGCAGCTTATATGAGTTCCCTAGGCCAATATAACTTAGACAAATGAGGCTAAGTGACTTGCCCAGAAGTATCACTTTGTTATATTCTTGTCTTGAAAGCTCTTCATAACTTGAGGGAGGGAAAAGAAGAGAAGATTGAGGTGGAAGGGATGGAAGACTAAGGCATTTTACAAAACTAATTTTTAAAAATTTACTTTTTTCATTTAACATGTATTTTCTCTTTGCCCATTCATGATATATATATATATATATATATATATATATATATATAGAGAGAGAGAGAGAGACAGACAGACAGACAGACAGACAGACAGACAGACAGACAGATAGGAACAGGGACAGAGTAGGAGAGAGGGAGGGTAGAGAGAACAAACAAAACCATTTTAACAAATAAGTATAGTCAAATGAAACAGATTCCCATATTGACCTCGTTCAAAATTGTGTTTCTCCTTCTGTGTATTTAGCCTTGAAAGATCATTACATTGTTCAGTCTTAAGTCTTTCAAAGCCAAATGTAATTTGCCTATTTGCTCTGACAGTGTAGCTTCTGCTACCTTTCCACACTGCCACTGGCTATACCAGAAGTAAGAATATAACTGAGGAGTTCAGGGAAAATAGGATCCACATGTAAATAACATAATACATGATAATTGTAGCATAGAGGTACAAACAAATTATATGTCAAGGTACAGGTTTGATGTCTCCTAAACTCAGAAGTCCTACAGTTGGTTCTATGACTAGTCAAAGATTTGAATCTCAACTAATGATTTTGCTTGCTGACTCTTGCAATTCCTCTCCTCATTCATTTATGCCTTTTACTCATCCAAGGAATATTTATTCTATACAAGGCACCAGCTAATATTTATATTTCTGAGATAACATATGCAAGTTACAAGTACTGCTCCAGAAAGCTCAGGAAATGACTTTTATGTAGAATATTTCAGACGGAGAGAAGGAGAGATTTTTCTTCCTGACATTTAGGAATCTTGTTGGCTAGCTCACTCCTGAATTTTGATAGATCTCTGTTTATGTATTACTTCTACTTGTAGTAGGTTATAACTTCTCCACAGCTTCTCATCTGGGGCATTTCTTGTCCAGATATTACTACAAATTTTCAGTGAAAGGTTTATTCAACACACTGGAGGCTTTCCTCTGATTCCTTTAATTTCCTTTGGTTGCCAGCACCACAGCTAGGCTGTCTTTACTTTTGATATGTGTCCTCTCAAGAGAAAGCTCAGAAAATCCTATCAGGAAAATCCTATCAGAGAATCCTATCAGGAGTGAATAGTCATTCTTAATATACTTTTTGAGTGTTATCATGTGTGTCTTCATACTGTAAAAAATATTAGAAATCTAACAGCAAACATAGTTGCCTATCTTGATTTTAGATGATATTTTAAAATGATAGCATAGATATTCTTCTATTCTGATTTACATTTTGGGGCATATTTTCTGGTGTTCTCCTAATATGTAAATATAAAGTGTGAGGGCCATGTCTTATTTATTCTATATAAACATTTTTTATTGTTGTTCAGTTGATTTTTTACTCATGTCCAAATCTTTATGACCCTATTTGAGATTTTCTTGGCAAAGATACTAGAGTGGTTTGCCATTTCCTTCTCCTCTGATTTATTTGACAGAGAAGGAAACTTAGACAAATGAGATTAAATGACTTGCCCAGAGTCACACAGCTAGTAAGTGTCTGGAGCTAGATATAAACTCTGGAAGATGAGTCTTTCTGGCTCCAGCCACAGAACACTAATCTACTGCACCACCTAGCAGCCTGAATCACTTTTTAGTGTCCTTTTATCTCTGGCACATTTATCTAGGATACATAGAATACTTATTAATGATAATGACATTAAAAAAATGCAAGGTTATAGAGCTCCATAAAACCTAAGAAGAAGGTAATCTAGAATGTGTGCTTTCTGTGTATGTGTGTATACACATATCTGTATACACAAATATATCTATATGCATACAAATATGTATATTTATGTCTTCTGGTTTTTTTATATAAGCATAATTTCCCTCTGTATCCCTTCTTCTTCCCCTCTCAACTCCCACCAAAGAGCCATAATTTGCATTTTATAGGGCTCTTATATTAAATAAGTAAAAAGAATGGGAGAGACAATGAAATACTGTTGTTGGTTCTAAAGTATTTACATTTATTAATGGATAGTTTTCGAATATTTGGTCTTTATTCTTTAGGTAACGATTCTGAAGTTGAACTTGACAGGAAGGATAAAGAGGATGAGCGAGAAAAGGCCCCCAAAAGATCACGGACACAGAAAACAGAGAAAGTCCAGAAAATCTCATCAGGAAAGGAAACGGTACAGTTTTCAGGAGCAAAAAACCCCATTATAAGTGTGGTTTTGACAGCACATGAAGCCATTCCAGGTAACTATGACAAAGGGTCAGTAGTAAAACTAGACTCTCTTAGCAGTGAGTACAACTAGCATCATGTTTTATAACGTACTGTCCAGTGTACTGAGGTTGCTGCGTTACTTCCTTTTTAACCAGTTTTTCTCTGCTTGACTGATGGTTCTTTTTTCTCTGATTTCAAGTGATTTCTCTCTCTCCTAAAGGCTGATGAGTCTATTTGGCTGATGCTATTTGCTCTGTTATTTTCTTGTGATTTTCTTTTTAGAAGAAGCTTCTTCTTGGGCTCATTATCCTTTTATCTGACCTCTATATTTTTAATAGAGGTTCATCAGGTTCTTATATTCTGGGAGATTTTTATACCTCCCTCTGTTCTCAGAAAATGAAAACCTCTTTGAAAAAATAATATTCATTACATATTTAAAACATCTATTCCAAGAAGAGATTTCTAGACAGAAAATGCCTTATTGTACTTGACTTCTTAAGAATAATAGACATTTTTCTAACCAGCTAGGAGAATTTTGATCAAGTAGAATAGGAAATCAAGTGTATGACTTTAAATACAGCTAACATTTTATAAAAACCTATTTTTAGTGTTGATGGTAGCTCATCATCTATAATGAAAAAAAAAAGTTTAAAACTTTAGGGATGATTGAGCCCAGCCTCTGGAAAGCATCTACATAAGAACAGCCCATATTTCTATAGAAGCCTCACTTTAAGATTTCTGTAGAAGGTTCATAAAACACTTTTGTTAGAGCAATATAGGTAGTAGAAGTATTATTATACCCATTTTACCCATCAAAAAAACCGAGTGTTTTAGAGGTTAAGTGACTTTTCCCCTGTGATGTTGCCAATTCAGCTCTGCTGATTTGAGACAGTTGATTCTTTCATTATACCTCATTGGAATGAAAAGAGTTTAAAAGAAAGTCAGTGTCAGCTAAACTGCCACATTTTCTAGTGATATTGTTTCAGAAATTGAAAGTTCTAGACTGTTTTCTTGTTGTCTTTATCTATTGCAGTAATTTTGGGGGACTTAGAAGATCTATGTAAACAGAATGGCCAGGGATATTATAAGCAAGAGGCCTTTATTTGCCTCATTTTAATGCATTTTAGGAAGACTTCCGGCCTAAGAGGATGCTCAGGGTGGTAGGAGCAGGGTGAGGAGACAAACATGGGAAAGGAAGTATGCAATTTTAGCAGTCACTGGAAAAATAGTGACATAGGAATGCTGGAAAAAAAGTTTAAATCTGGCCTCAGGCATTTTGGCTGTGTGACCCTGGCAGATCACTTAGCTCCTGTTTTCCTCATTTTCCTCAGCTGTAAAATGATGATAATAGTAGAATACTTCCCTAGGTTGTTGTGAAGATCAAATGGGAGAATATTTTCAAAATGCCTAGGCCAGTGGTTGACATATAATAGATAATAAATGCATGTTTCCTTCCTCCTTCCCTTTACCGTCTCTGTTCCTCCCTCCTTCCCTCCCTCCCTCCTTTTTGTCCTTCTGTCTTTCTTTAGAAGGTTCTCTAAGCATTGAAGATTTTAGAAAAAGGGAGGTGTGCTAGGCTAGAGGACAAGGGATATGTAGACAAGAAAGTCAGTGTTTAGAAAATAAAAGATTTTAGCATCACCACACCTTTTTTGTAATGATCTCTAGAAAAAATAATTCCATAGTTCTGTTAATAACCGATAGTATTTCTTTTATATTTTCCCTTTGATCTTCACCTTTGATTTTATTATTGTAATGAACTCCCCATGAGGAAGTGCCTTCTATCCTTGTAGATCAGCACTGATTCTGCCTCTTGAAGCCCTGAAGAGTTGCCTGGGGAACTGTGAGTTGAGATTATTTGCCCATAACTTGAACCCAGGGCTTTCCTGACTGAGGCTGTCTCTGTACCTGCTAGACCATCCTGCTTCTCATTACCTTGTTTTTTTTGTTTGTTTGTTTTTGGTCAATGGAATTTGGGAGTGAGTGTGGGGTAGTGGGAATCAGTAAATTATTTCATTTGACAGGTTTTGTGATAATCATATTCAAGAACATCTTCTTAGGAAATAAATTTTTCTTTTGTGCCTGTTATTGTAAAAATTCTATAATTACATTTCAATATGAAAACATCATATTGACTTGGAATCTTACAGAATAGCTTCAGTTTAACTCATTTCATTCATTTTAAAGATGGAGACAAGCGATTTGCCCAAGGCTACTGGTAGGTAGTGGTAAGATAGAATAGGAACTTAGGTCCCTTGACACTCATATCAGTGCAAATTTTCCTTTATAATACCCATCAAAAAAAGTCATATTGGTTTTCTTATTCAATTTTGTTATAACTGGCAAAAAGATAGCACTGTCTTTTTGGGAAATAGTTGAAAATCTCTTGCTTTTGTGAATAAACACAATTATGTAAGCTGCAAGGAAGCTAATGGCCTAGCAGAGGACTGCATTGTAATGAAATTTCCTCCAATGTAATCATTTACTGTCCAATGGCAAACTTACTTAAATATAGTTTATTCTAGGTGTGATCAAAATTCATTTGGTGTACAATTTTGACAAGTAATATTATTTGTTCCTCAACATTAGGTGCCACTAAGATTGTCCCTGTTGAAGCAGGACCCCCAGAGTCAGAAGCAACCAATACCAAGGCTACCATCCCTGATCTAGGTCACCGGAGAGGGTACCAAGAATATGCCATTCAACAAACACCATATGAGCAGCCAATGAAATCAAGCAGGTAATACTGAGTGCCTAGATTTATATAAATTGCCCATAAAGACTAAATACTGACTATTATCCTTTACAGGGAAGGATTATTAAATTAATTATTGAACATTCTGTTTGCAAACCTTTAGAAAGCATGATCATATATTTAAATGAAACTTTATGCTTTAGCTGTCAGCAAGTGAACATTTTGGCTAAACCTAAGCCCATGTTGTTAAATACAAACATATGCTTGCAATTCAAATGTGTTATCTTTTACTTATGAGTACTAATCACTGTAATGAATTTGAAGCATATTACTTGAAACAAACATAATAAACCTTAATAAAATAAATATAAGCAGGGAGGCCCTAGTGAAAAGGCTTGTAGTTCTTTGCAGTAGAAATTAATTGGTATTCATTTTTTTAAACCTTCTATAAATACCTTCTGTAATACTATACTAATATCAATAATAATTCACACTAAGTATCAGTTCCAAGGGAGAACACAGGTAAGGGGTAGCTAATTGGAGTTGAGTGACTTGCCCAGGGTTATAGGTAGGAAGTATCTGAGGCTAGATTTTAACCCAGATCCTCTCAACTCCAAGCCTAGCTCTAGCCACTGAACCTCCTAGCTACCCTGTGTTTATTCTCTAGCTGTGATATTGACCCACTAAAGTAGACCTAGAAAATCTGCTCACTTAAGTTCTGAAAACATTTTTGTCTAGATGAGAGAAAAGACTAATGAAAATAACAGTCACAGTGGTGCTTTCCTGTATCTCATGGAATGTTCCTTTAATAACTATCATTAATGCCATGTGCCATTAAGTAGAAACATCTTGTTTTATATGGACTAATAATAAATGCTTATCACTTTAGCAAACTGTAATGGAATTGAACCAACCATTATTCAATATTGTTCAGTTAAAAATGAGAGTGTGCTTCTCAGGCAGTAATTTAATAACCTTACAATACCCTCAAGTCAGTAGGTAAAGGAATTTATAATTTATACATTACAATTCATATTCTCTTATACAGAACAATAACTCATCTTGGGATGGTAAGAAAAGCAAGTTTAGACAATTTAACATAACCATCAGATTCATTGCTTTTGGCTAGGAGACATATCATATCATTGCACTGAGGGCTTTACTAAATATTCATGTAATTATAGAGAAAATCAGAACAAAGATTTCTCTTAAGACCATTTGGATTTCACATTCAGGAGGAAATGTTGTAATTTGTTTATTTAATTAAATAGCAAATCCAGGTTTTCCTCCTTTGGTGTTCTTATTCTATGTACCAATAAAATAATGCCTCCTGGTTATCTTTGTTCATTTGAGAGAGATCCAAATGAGTTTTTATAAATTAGCCTTGGGTTTAGCATCTAGGCATACTGATAACTTTAACTCATATTTGAATATTTAAATTATATCATTTGAATGGTACCCTCTGGTATTTATTGAGCATGATAATTTAAATATTTTAAATTTAAATATAAGACAACCTGTTTTGATCAAACATGGTTGTGTGATAGTTTCAAAAAATATACATATATTTCAGAATTAAAGAAGTTACAGTTTATTGTAAGCAGTGGCAATTAAATTAATAGCAGTGCTTATTAGTATATACTATACAATATCTAAGTTCCTAAAGGAACTTGAACTACTAATAGAAATGAATTAAAGGAGAACAAGTGTGCCACTACTATTTAGATGTTTTCATATGTGCTTATTCTGCCATCTGAAAATGTGCTCATCCATGTTATGATTTAATAAATCTAAGTAATTGATGTTGGAACTAACACCAGGTCTGGAATTGGACACTAGGTTCCATGGAGAAACTGTATTGGTCGTGATATATGGAAGAGGTTCTTTGCTACGCACCATTCTTTTCAGAGAGAACTCCTCCAAACATTGCAATTGCCACAGTTTTTATCATCTTTAAAAGAAGGGCATAGGCATATGGATTTTCTGAACTTTTCTTTTGTTTTAATTTTAATAATTTTATTTTTTCCATATTGTTTATTTTTGTAAGTGAGTAATATTATAAAACCAAACCCCAAAACATAAACCCAAATAAACAGTCGAAAAAACGTATGCTTTCACCTGTATTCTTACTCCACCAGTTCTTTCTCTGCAGGAGAATAGCATTTTTTTGTTCTGAGTCCTTCAGACTTGTCCTGGATCTTTGTATTGCTGAGAGTAGCTAAATTTATCACAGTTGATAATTTCACAGTATTGCTGTTAATGTGTATAATGTTTTCCTGGTTCTGCTTATTTCACTCTGCATCAGTCTATGCTTTTTCTGGAATCATCCTGTTCATCATTCCTTATAGCACGGTAGTATTTCATTACCATCATATACCATAATTCATTCAACCATTCCCCAGTTGATGGGCATCCCTTCAATTTCCATTTTTTTGCCACCTCAAAAGGGGTAGATATAAATATTTTTGTATAGGTAAGTCTCTCCCTACCCCCCCCCCCCCTTTTTTTTTTTTAAATCTCTTTGGGATACAGACCTACTAGTGGTACTACTAGAACAAAGGGTATGCACTGTTTTATAGCCTTTTGGACATAGTTACAAATTGCTCTCCAGAGTGGTTGGATCAGTCACAGCTCCAACAACAATACATTAGTGTCCCAATTTTGCCACATCCCCTCCAACATTTATGATTTTCCTTTTGTGTCATATTGACCAACCTGATAGGTGTGAGAAATTGTTTTAATTTGCATTTCTCTAAAAAAAAAGGGATTTAGAACATTTATTTCTGGATTTTCTGAATCTTAAAGTGGAATAATATGTTGAAAATAACATACATTAATTTGTTCATTTAACAAAAATATATTATACAGAAATCTCAAAGTCTTACATATCTTTAAATAATTTCACGAATTCTCCCTGACTTAGGCAGAGTTTTAGGGAAAAAAATCTTGCAGTTGCCTCTTCTCTCACTTAATCTTTAAACATTTAATGTCTTGTGTTTTTTCCTTTTTTTGTTTAATTTTGAATATTTTGCCATAGTTACATGTTTCATGTTCTCCCCTTCCCCCCCCCCCCCCCCCCAGTAGCCGACACACAATTCCACTGGGTTTTATATGTATCATTGATTAAGACCAAATTCCATATTATTGATAGTTGCACTAGAGTTATCATTTAGTGCCTATATCCCCATCAGCCCATGTGTTCAAGCAGTTGTTTTTCTTCTGTGTTTCTACTCCCACAGTTCTTCCCCTGAATGTGGCTAGTTTTCTTTCTCATAATTCCCTCAGTCTTGCTCTGGTTCCTTGCATTGCTGCTAGTAGAGAAGTTCGTTATGTTCGATTGTACCAGTGTATCAGTCTCTGTGTATAGTGTTCTCCTGGATCTGCTCCTTTCACTCTGTATCAATTGCTACAGGTCATTCCAGTTCACATGGAATTCCTCCAGTTCATTATTCCTTTGAGCACAGTAGTATTTTATCACAGATACCACAATTTGTTCAGCCATTCCCCAATTGAAGAGCATACCCTAATTTTCCAAAGAGCTCGACTATATTTTTGTACATGTCTTTTTCCCTATGATCTCTTTGGGGTACAAACCCAGCAGTGGTATGGCTGGATCAAAGGGCAGGCAATCTTTTAGCACTCTTTGGGCACAGTTCCAAATTGCCCTCCAGAATGGTTGGATTAGTTTACAACTCTACCAGCAATGCATTAATAGATTGACTGACTTTTGTAATATTTTTCCTTAACTTGGAAACTCTTGAATTTGGCAATTATATTCCTGGGGGTTGACTTTTGAGGGTTTAGTATAGAGAGAGATCTATGGATCCTTTCAAGGTCTATTTTGCCTTCTTGTTGAAGAACATTAGGGCACTTTTCTTGAATAATTTCTTATAGTATGGTGTCCAAATTTCTATTAATTTCTGATTTTTCAGGAAGACCAATGATCCTCAAATTGACTCTTCTAGACCTGTTTTCTTGATCTTTCATTCTCTCAGTGAGATATTTCATGTTTCCTTCTATTTTGTCATTCTTTTGACTTTGCTTTATTAGTTCTTGCTGTCTTGCAAGATCATTGGCTTCTACTTGCCCAATTCTGGTCTTTAGAGACTGGTTTTCTACTATAATCTTTTGATTTTCTTTTTCAATTTGGTCTATCTTGTTTTCCTGCTGTTTAATTTGGGTCTCCAATTTACTTATCATTTCGTTTGATTTTTGGGCATCTTTTTCCAATTGGGAGTTTCTGTCTTTTAACCTGTTAGTTTTCTTTTGAGCTATTTCCCACTTTTCTTGCCAAATCTCTTCCATCTTTCTCATGATCTCAGATTTGAACTCTTCAAGAGCTTGTGGCCAATTTTCATTTTTTGGGGAAGGTTTGGATGTGTTTTCTTATTTGTCCTCCTCCGTTGTCTGCTCTTTTGTCTGTATTTTTTCTGTGTAAAAGTTATCAAGTGTTAATACTTTCCTCTTGTTCTTGCTCTTTTTAGTTCTTGGGCATTGCTTGCCATTATTATGCTGGTTTTTCCTTCTCAGTGAGAAGTCTGGGTGAGGCAGGCAGGCTCTCTGTGTACAGAGCTATGGAGCCATTTTTGCCCGAGTCATAGTGCAGTGCTGCCCCTCTCAGCTTTATCCACGTGCCCAAGGTCTGTGCTCTTTAGGCTCCTGGGGTCTCAGGTCTTGCTCAGGTTCTCACAATTGAGCCTCCTGCTGGTCCCCTTGCTTTCTTCTCTGCCTGAGGCTCCTTTACAAGTCTCAGCTCGCTGCTTCTGCAGTCTGTCACCCCTCAGTTCTAGGTCCTCACCCACGGTCCACCCTCAAAGTCTGCATTCTTTAGCCTCTTGGGGTCTTAAGTCTTGCTGCTCTCAGGAGCAAGGCCTTGGTAGTTCCAATTAGCTGTCAAGATCTTAGTGAATGCCCCACACTTGCTCTGGCTCTGGCACTGTAGGTGGCGTGGGAGGGGTAGACCAGCTCGTATTTTAGTGAGAGCTATTTCACCCCCTTATAATGTGGAAATGTTCAAATCCCACGTACCTTCAGTGCTGCATCCTATTGTAGGGTCCCTTCGTTCAGCTGTATTTATTTTTTTTGTCCTTTTGAGGTATCATGTATGGGTTGGTTAGAAGTGTTAAGTGTTCTACTTCTACTCTGCAGCCATCTTAACCTGGAAGTCCCCCTAATGTCTTGTTTTTGCCTTTATTACATAACTGAAATTTTTCTGTTCAGTTATTAGGACTGTCTTAATTACTGAATTTGATGGTCTTTTCTCAGTCCTCATGTTTCTTGAACTCTCTAGTATAATTGGTATTCTTAACTACTTATTACTTTTTCATCAAAACTCTGTAACTTCTCTGGGTTTTCATTATACTTTTTCTCCTTTATTATCCTCCTACCTGCCTGACTACTAATTTTCTGGCTTCTTTGCTGACTCACCATCCATACTGTGATTGTTTCCAAAAGCTCTGTCCTGGGTGATCTCTTCATTCTCTAATAGTTAAAATTAAATTATGAGGCTGCTATATAGCTTTATTACATCAAAGAAGTGATAGTAAAGAGAGGGAAATATAGGAAAGAGATAGAGAGAATCTTAACTTAATACCCTATCTGCTATTCTGATGGATTGAAGCTCACCACTGACATGTGCTCCTTCAGGTTCCAATCTCTAGTCAGAAGAGCATGAGAGTTCCACCAGAGCCTTGATCTCACCTTTATAAACAGTTTTCTCTACTGACTTGCTCTCCCATGTCACATCTCAGGAACCAATTATAGTTCCTTAATTTGCATGGCACCACCCAAGGAGGCAGTGCTTGTGGGGTCAGTTTCCTGTCTCTTTGGTTTCAACTTCCTTTCTCTGAGGGCCTGTCTATCCCTGCACATATCAATGGTAAAGGATCTCCAAGTCCCTGATTGAGTACATCAAAACAAAGGGAGGAGAATTCCCTTCTCACAATTCACAATCTCTGTGGCCTCACAAGGTCCTAGGGATTTAATTATCAGCTCTAAACTCCCAAGTCTAACTCCTGTCTCTGCTTAGAGCTTCAGTCTTGAATTACCATATGCTTAGTAGACATTTCAAATTGAATGTCTTAGCATTTCAGTAAGTCCAAAACAGAACTCATTATCTTCCCATTCTTCTTCCAAACTTCCCTGTTTTTTTTTAAAGTTATCACCATTGTTTGAGTGTTCTAGTTTTATAACGGCATTATCCTTGACTCCTCAATTTTCCTCATCCCTATATATCTAATTAATTTTCAAATCTTATTGTTTCTGCCTCCATCATCTGACCCTTCCTTTCTGCTCATACGGTAGATATCACCTTAGACCCTTATCCTCTCTTACCTAGAATCTTGTAATGGCCACTTCATTGGTTTCCCTGCCCTGAGTCTGCCTAATCCAAGAGATTTTCTTTGGAAGTTGCATTGTATTACTCTTCCACAGAGTCAATTTCAGTGGTACCTTCTTTCCTCTAAGATTAATTTATCACTTGACTCAAACTTAACCTGCCATTCCACCTTCATTATATATCATTCCCTTTCCCACACTTTATAGACCAATCCAACCAAACTAATTATATTCTTTTCTTCATAGAGTATTTCATATTCTCTCTCCATGCTTTTCCACTGACTGTCCCCATGTCTGGAATATGTTCCCTTCTCTTCTGCCTAATAGAATGCTCCTTATCCTTCAAGGTACAGATAAAGCACTACTTTCTACATGAGGCCTCTTCTGATAGCTCCTCTTATGCTCAGCTGCCAATAACTTAATTACTTTGACTTAATTCTCTTGTGTTTATTTTGTAGTTAATTTTTATATCTTTATTGTGTATAAATTTATAACTATACCTATTGTCTTTCCCAGAGAAAGTAAGCTTCTTGAGAGTAGGGGGTTTTCATTTCTTGTATTTTAATGTGCATTATTTGTATATATAGCAGGTGTATAAAAGATACTTTAATAAATACTTATTTGATTGATTAACTGATTGAAACACATATTGGCAACATGGCATCTGAGAGCAGTGTTGTCCTTACAGCCAAGACACATTTACGCTTTCAATTCCAGTTTTCTTATCTGTGAAAGAGGGATGTTTGCTTCACAGAATTGCGAGGAAAATGCTTTGTAAAGGTTAAAGTGCTACAAATCCCCAAATTACTATTACTATATACAGTGTACCGTATTATATGTGTATGAGAAAATAGAAAATGAGTAATCCATGAACTCTGCCCTCAAGGACCTTTCTGACTAGTTGAAAGAGATATATGCACACAAGAGGAATATGAAATACTGTTATATCAAATGACCCAACTATCATTTCCAAGTGGGGAAATCACGGAAGCATCAGCAGATTTCATTCACTCTTATAAAGTTGATAGCATTAAGTGAGCAAAATACAAATATGATGGAATATATGACATTCAGTTTTGAGATACATTATTTAATGGTAATAAGTAAATGGCTGACAGCTAGCGATTGCAATGCATGGCATTTACTGTACATTCATCCCTTTTCTCATTAAATTCTCTTTCATGTGTCTAATATTTGGTTCATGAAAAGGGAATTTGGCATTATCAGACTATGCACATGCTGTTTCATTAAGCTCAACCCTCTAACTATAACTAAATCCTAATTTTTTTTTCTAGGTTAGGCCCCACTCAGCTCAAAATTTTCACTTGTGAATACTGCAACAAAGTGTTTAAATTTAAGCACTCCCTCCAGGCCCATTTGAGAATCCACACCAATGAAAAGCCTTATAAGTGTTCCCACTGTAGCTATGCCAGCGCCATCAAAGCCAATCTCAACGTGCACCTGCGGAAACACACAGGGGAGAAATTCAGTTGTGATTACTGTGTGTTCACCTGCCTGAGCAAGGGCCACCTTAAAGTTCACATTGAGCGTGTCCATAAAAAGATCAAGCAGCATTGCCGTTTCTGCAAGAAGAAGTACTCAGATGTTAAAAACCTCATCAAGCACATCAGGGATACGCATGACCTGCAAGACAAGAAGGTGAAAGAAGCCTTTGATGAGCTCCGCCTGATGACCCGTGAAGGCAAGAGGCAGCTCCTCTATGACTGTTATATCTGTGAGCGCAAGTTCAAGAATGAGCTGGACCGGGACCGACACATGCTGGTTCATGGGGATGAGTGGCCCTTTTCCTGCGAGCTCTGTGGCCACAGGGCCACCAAATACCAAGCCCTTGAGCTCCACGTCAGGAAGCATCCCTTTGTATATGTCTGTTCTGTTTGCCTGAAGAAGTTTGTTAGTTCCATCCGACTCCGCTATCATATCAGAGAGGTACACGCGAGCTTACAGGAGACAGTAGTTTTCAATGACTCCATCAGTCAGAGTTTCTGTCTTCTAGAACCTGGTGGTGACATCCAGCAAGAAGCTGTTGGAGATCAGCTGTCTCCAGCAGGAGGTGAATTTGTGTTCCAAGCTATAGATCCAAAAAAAGAAACCTCCAGCTTGGGGGAAGCAAACCAGGAAAATGGAAGCAGGCACATCAGCCATGTAGAAATTCCTACCACTTCTTTAGATTTTGAGAACCCTCAGGGAGCAAATGTAACGGTGCCATCATGCGGACTGGCAACTGATGTAGCAACCTCTGAGTTCCATTCACATGTGGTTTCAGAGGATTTCCTGCTGAAAAATAATACCTCTGCTCCTGCTGACAATCAGGTCTCTTCTAAAGATGACCTGCAAGGCCAGCCTGGAGACTCAGCTAATACTATTCAGGGTGAAGAAATAACACTACTGTTGCCTAGGGACAAAAATTCTGAGCCAAATCAAGAGAATACCAGTAATGAGAGCCCTGCGGCTGAAGAAGAAAATATTATTGCCCTTTCCCTTACTGAACTGGAAGCCAGAAAGTCCCCTGCACCAAACTCTGCCCAAGCCACAGGACTGCTTCCTTCAACAGCCACCAGTGGTGATACACCTATCAGTCCACAGCCTGATTCTTGTCCTACTCCATCTTCAGAACATCGGACTAGAACTGCTGCTTTCATGCAGGTCTTAGACAACTTACAAAAGAGACAGATGAATACCAGCATGTGTGAGAAGATCCGAAAGGTCTATGGGAATCTGGAATGTGAATATTGTGGTAAGAAAAGGCACATTTAGTGTCTAGCAGCAATTGGGAACTCTCTTCTGTAGTGGTCTTCTCTCATTTGGCTCTCTCCCAGTGCTTATGTGTGCTTTTGTATTTCTATCATATCAGCAAGGAATACTTTCCAAATAATTGATCTTTACCTTAGTAGTAGTTATTAATATTAAAAGCCACAGATTTATTACTTTATATATATATATATATCTGCATATATATGCATGTATATGTAGATATACATTTGAAGTGGTTCTTTTTTTAAAAGCTAACAGAGGTTGTGGTAAACAGCTCTAATAAATTATGTTTGCTTGAGTAAGTATTTATGAATAAAAGCTGCTTCTATAACTTTAGGTCCTTGACTAAGAAGCCCTTTTTGGTGCTTTTCAATTTTGCTGGAAGGTTTCTCATTATACATACATGCTAGATGAATAAAAATGGATAATCAGGCCATTCATTACCCATCAATTTCTTTTTTGGCAGGCCATGATTAAAATTTGAAAATTGAAAATGAACACTTGAAACTTAGCCCTTTTTCAGAAAGACTCCATGGCAAAATGAGGCAAGTTCAGATTGACAGATGTTTTCTTATGATGTTAGCAAGAGACATTCTGATGCATTGGATTTGGAGGAGACTTGAATGCGGATCCTGGATCCACTCTTTAGTAGCTTTGTCAGGTCTCCAAACTGTCTCCTAGCCTCAGGTTCCTAAAATGAGGATGATATTGGTACTACCTCTCTCAGCATTGCTGTGAGTCAAACTTTTTCCAAATAACCACCAATTTCAATTAAGAATAAATCTGTTGGGGCAGCTGGGTAGCTCAGTGGAGTGAGAGTCAGGCCTAGAGACAGGAGGTCCTAGGTTCAAACCCGGCCTCAGCCACTTCCCAGCTGTGTGACCCTGGGCAAGTCACTTGACCCCCATTGCCCACCCTTACCACTCTTCCAGCTATGAGACAATACACGGAAAAGTATAAGGGTTTAAAAAAAAAAAAGAATAAATCTGTTACGTACAGAACACCATGCAAGTCCCTTGAGAGATGCAGAGTTTAAATAAGACAGTCTCTGCCATCAAAGAACTTATAGGTCTATAAAGGGGATAGAAACAGATAACTATAATATATACTATTACATGATCAGGGCATTAGAGGGCTATGAAGAAACAAGTTAAGAGGACTGAGGGGAAATGCCATTAGTAGCCAAGGAAATCAGAAAGGCTGTCTGGATGAAATGGCATAAGAATTATGTTTAATATATGCTTGTTGGATTCAATGGTTTTAATGGATTGGAAGCAGTTTTATTGGTGAAAAGAGGGAAAGGAGGCATTACAGGCATTGAGAGTGACTTGTGGAAAGGCCCTGAGAAATGAGAGCACTGGGTGTATATTCAAGGGCTGTCCAGGAGCACAGAGCATATATATAAATCCCCATTTTATCAACATGACATCTTGTTATTGTTGTTGACTTTGAGACCTTGGATTAATTGTTTGACCTAAGTCTCAGGTTATTCATCTGCAAAAAGGTGGCAATGATAACTGCAGTACCTACCTCATAAAGGTACTATAAGGGAATACTTTTTAAACAATAAAAAGCAGCTTTTACAAGTAGTAACATTAGAACTCAAAAATTCTTTGACATTTGCTATAGCAATATAAAAAGAAGAGCGACTTGCAGTTCAAGTCCTTTTTTTCCTCTAGAGATTGTTCTTCATAAATAGCAATGTAATGGAAAAGGTTCCATTTCGATTTGAACTTGAGAAAGAGAGACTCCTAAACTAAAATTCTGTCTTCTCATGTCTAACTTTTTTTTCCCCCTAGGTAAACTTTTTTGGTATGAGGTACATTTTGATATGCATGTCCGTACCCACACTAGAGAACATCTGTATTATTGCTCCCAGTGTAACTATTCTTCTATCACCAAAAACTGCCTTAAACGCCATGTAATTCAGAAACACAGCAACATCTTGCTGAAGTGTCCCACTGAAGGCTGTGACTACTCAACTCCAGATAAGTATAAACTTCAGGCTCATCTTAAAGTTCACACTGAACTGGTAAGTGACATTATCCCAAGTGACATTCTGTTTTCACTCTAGGGTTTGTTTATAGTTTTCTTAACTATATGTGTATGTAGATGTGTCTTGCTTTGGGAGGGAAAAAACCAATATAAGTATAGAATACCAAGACCAAAACTTAAAAATGGGAAAGTGGAATATCTGGTGATTTTTGAAAGACAATGTGTTCTAATAGGAAAAATCACTCTGTGAGAAGTGGAAAAGTCTGAGTGAGTCTCTGTCCTGTTTGTTAATTATTACCCAAGTGTCCTTTGGAAGGTAACTTAATTTCTAAGTGTCTCTTTTTTGCTTTAATTTATTAATATGATTCATTATAAAATTTTTTTCAAGGTTTGATATGTCTACAGTGAACACAGTTGTTGCACAAAGCAAGATACACCTGTATAGGCTTATACCAATATCTCTCAAATCCATACTTTTTAGGAAATTTTAAAGGATGCTATAAGCTTTCTTTCATTTGGACTACTCTCACTAAGTATGTGAGATATAAGATGTGTTTTTGTCCTGATAATTTCATAAATGGATATTGAGTGCATACACGTGTGAATACTTTTGAGATGATTCTTTGCTACCTACCTTTGTGATACTGAGTGTCCTACTTTCTCTCTATCAGTTTCTCCTTTCACAAAAGCAATGGACCAGATTAAATGATTCTCAAGGCCTCTTCTAGCTCATAATATTGTACAATATAGTTATCCATGTAGATTCTTTCTCTATTCAGTACTTTTACAAATTGTTCAGATTAAGTAATCATATTCAGTCTTAATTTCAATTTGTCTTACTAGAGTTTTATGAATGATATTTGATGTGGTTTTATTATTTTAACGTTTCTGAGACAGGCTACAATTGGAAACCAAAATGTTTTTCTTGGCAGGTAGAAAAAGCAACATGTGATTTTAGCTATGTTAATGAACATTCTTACAGGACTATTGTAGGCAAAGTGTTTCTCCAATTGATGAGATTCCTTTGAGATGCTTAATTTCAAATCTACTTTATAGGAATGCCATTTTTCATCTCTAAAGTGGGAATATTTGTCGGTTATTAAGCATATCCCTTACTTCTTTTCATCCCAGTTTCCTTATTTTTAAAATGAGAGTATTGAACCAGATGGACTCTAATGTCCATTCCACTCCTAAATCTATGAACCTCTCATTCTATATGCTATGTTTTCCCAGGAATGTTACAATGAATGACATAATATTTATCAGGGATTTAAAGTTTCATTTTAACAGGTGATATGTTAATTCAGGTTGTTTTTAATAAATACAACAATAAAGCATAATTATTTCATATAATTATTTTATGAAATTTAATTATTTTGTAGCATATTATAGAATACAAAAGAATAATGTTGATTTATGGAAATGTTAATATTCCTCAAGAGACTGACACCTGAGACACATATGAGAATTCTTACAATTATATATCCTAAAAATTTGGCCTGAGGTATAGTTTTTTTAATTGGATTTTTAGTTATACTCAGATGTGTAACAAAATAAATCTTTCCTAACTTTTATGGAGTTGTAATAGCATAGTATACCTTTTGAATCATAATTTGTCATTTCACTTGTGACATTCTATTATTTTGTGACTGAAAGAAGTTGGGGTCAGAGTTTTGCTCTGCATTTTTGCTGATTACAGCAACTTTAGTCATCTAAATAGTGACCCTGATCTGGTGGATGGGGTGGGAGAGGGAGATGTCCTCAGGCCCAGTCAGCTTTTGTGTTTTATAAATGGGTAAATTGAGGCATCAGTCATTTGATTTTATAAAGAAATCACATTATTAGGGGAGTCAAATCATCATGAACTTGCAGATAGGAACTTAGGCAAATGTAACTTTGGGCAAATCACTTAAGCCCTTTGACCTTGAGTGTCATCTGTTAAATGGTGTACCTATACTATCAACCTCATGGAAGCCTGGAGAGATCAAATAAGATCATCTTATAATGTTTCAACACTAAGCATCTGTAATTTGTTTATTGTATATACTCTTTTGACTAATGCAGATTGAAAATCCACTATAAATCAATAATTAGTCTTTGAAAGTTGAGAGTGGTTATACTTAAAAAATTAAATTAAATTTGAAGTAAAATTAGTTTAAAAACTTGTGAATATTCCTCTTTGAGCTTAACCAGTGGTGGCCCTCAGATGACAAGCATATAGTCAAGCAATCAACAAACATTTATTAAATGATTACCCTATTCTGGACATTATTAGCTAGGTACTGGAGGGACTGGATTTGGACTTGAAGCCCTTTCAGCTTGGTAGAACCTCCCAGAGCTTACACTTTACTAGCATGGCTTAAAAGACCCTAGGATAATCTATGATTTCATCAGTGAAATTTAGAAGTACAGATTTTAACACAGTTCAGCCCAATAAGAATTTATTAAGCATCTCTATTATATAAGTCATTGTGTTAAGACAAAATAAAAAAATAGTTATTGCCTTCAAGGAGCTTGCACTTACCTGGAGTTACCTTTTTTATAGTCATACATAGTTGTCATGACTTATTCTGGGCCCATCCAAAGCCTTTCTGCCACTTGATAAAGTCTCTCAGAACATGTGCTCTACTAGGACCACATGCATGTTGTGATAAAGCAAGACTTCAGTGCAGGTCAATAGGATCATTGAAATGACTAAGCAATTCTTTTTTTCCTTGACAAATTAGAACCCATTGTCCACTTGGGACAGTGTTTTGTTACACATGGAAATCTAAATATTATCTTCATGCAGTTACTGTCTATGGGTATAGAAGTAGTAAATAATTAAGACTTATCAAAATCTATCTGCCTATCTTTTTCTCCAATATCTTGATATATCATTCATGAAGTGCTTTAAGATTTACAAAACTCTTTCCACAGTAGCCCTATGATTTAATTAGCATGGGTAGTATTATTCCCATTTTAAAGAGGAACAAATTAGAATCAAGAGATGTTAACTTGTTAAGGATTTTTACTTTAAGTAAAAATGAAAAATAAAATTGATAGGAAGTTAAAAAAGCTATCCAGTTGTGGCTACCCAGGCAATTTTTGCAAGAAAAAATAAAAATAATCTGTTTTTTAAAGGAAAACTTTATGTTAGACCTAGAAGAGGATAAAATAGCAAAACAGAATTGTTTCCAGTCAGAGGGAGAACCCTAGAGAGAATTTTACTTAGCTCCTGACTAAATTCTAGCTAGGTTGAGCCTATGATAGTAATCAAAATTCATGTTGGATAAATAAAGAAAAAAATTATTATTAGAAATGAACTTTAAGTACTGGAAAGCTCTGATAATATTTTCTGACAAGGTTTGGAGAATCAGAATATTTGGGATGACATCACTGCTGCTGTTGTTATTCCATTGTTTCCATCATATCCAACAATTTGTGACTCTATTTGGAGTTTTCTTGGCATACCAGAGTAGTTTCGACATTCTTTCTCCAGTTCATTGTACAGATAGGAAACTGAGGCATTCAGGGTTAAGTGTCTTACCCAGAGTTACAACCCAGTAAGTATCTGAGGCCAGATTTGAATTCAGGAAGAGGAATCTGGCACTTTATCCACTGTGCCACTCAGTTGCCCAAATGTCACTGTAATTTAGTTATGAGAATCAAGTTCATACCATTTCCATTCCTTTTTTACCTTTTGTTTTTAAGTCCTTTACAGGGATAATTATGTTTATATTTTTTTCCAGTTACATACATTGTGGTTTTTTTTTTTTTTTTGTGAGGTATGGGTAGTATTTACTCACTGTCTGTGAGCATGAGAGACCTTTGAGTTTGAATGTCATATTAATTTGGAGGTTGCTAGACATATGTTGCAGAAGACATTAAGCATATAGCCTGAGGGCACAGAGCAAGGTAAAAGGCCTCTCTCTTTTCCTTGACTTCTCAGTTCTTTACTCTCAGTCTTGTCCCCAACCACACTGCTGCTCATGTTGATACTTCAGTTTCTTAAAAAGTTTCAGATCACTTCTTAGTCTTCCTGATGTACCCTCTGTAAAGGATGGACATTTTTACCATCATAACAGGCTTAGTCTTACACTTTCTACCTTCCTGAGAAATTCTTTTAACAATCACTTCTAAGGTGTATGTCAATTTAGGTTTTCATTTCCTTCTATTTAGTCCAAGATTTTGAAACATGAACAAATGAATTCAGAGACTCCACACCAAAATGGCTTTGTCTCCCAGTCCTCTTTGCCTGCTGTCTGTGCCCTTCTGAGAAAGGCATCAAGAAAATAAGGAACCCTGATAAGCTATGGGATAAATTGCTTTCAGAGTATCAGAGGGAAAAAATCAAATCGCTAAGTCTTTGAGGGAGATACTATAGTAAACCTGATCAAAGCCCTTCAGAATACCTCTGTCATATGAGTGACAAGGGCACAGTGAACTCCAGAACAATGGGATGGGCCTCCTCCTCCACAATGCCAATTGAGTGCCCTGGGTGAATTCTGAAATAGAATTTAGAACAGCAATTCTGACTAGCTGGTGCTAAAAGTGATGGGGTTACTCTGAAGGACTAACTCAGTAACAAGAACCCAGAAGGATAGTGACAGGAAATTGCTTAAAAGCACTGAACTAATGATGTGACTTGAGAAAAAGTCTTCAGGGTTGACTTGGACAAACAACTTGAAAAGATTCAAGACTACATAGGCTTATACAATTGACAGGCAGACACTGAAGGGGGTTCTCTTCTGAGCTAGGTGCTATCAAATGGAGGAGACTCAAAGATAATAAATCTGAGTACTCAGAAATTTCTCATTAGCAAATCTCTGAGAGGAGAAAAGAAAAGGCTTTCATTTTCCAAAGGACTTTGGGATATATAAGGGAGATAACAATCTCTTGTAATCAATGCCTCTTGAAGTTTTTGCTAATATGACATGTATTCTTTTTTCTCTTTAGTTTGAGGTGTCATTTAAGAGTTGAAATATTCTGAAACAATCAGATAGCATTTATTAATCACTTACTTTGTGCCAGGCACTGTTAGGTGCTAAAGATACAAAGACAAAAATAAAATCATCCCATAAAGAACTTAACTTGCATTCTACTGGGGGAAACAGCCTGTACACCTGAATGTATCTATAAAATATGTAGAAAATAAATGTGTGATAATTTCCAGAGGGAGTCAACGGGGGGGGGGGGGGAGGGAAGAGATTAAGAAAAGCTTTCTATTTGAGGAAAAACTTGAACTCAAGCTTTGAAATAAACAGGAGTTTAAGAAGCAGAGGGAAGAAGGGGAGGGAAAGAAATTCAAGCTGTGCAACAATAAGGGGTGAAAGATGGAATATGAATGAAAAATAGCAAAAAGACCAGTCTGACTGAACTGAAAACTGTGAAGGGGCAGTATGGAATGGACCTAGAAGTTTGGAAAGATACATTTGGAGTCCAGTGTTGAAGAGCTTTAACTATCAAAAACACAGGAGTTTCTATTTCACACTCCATGTCACAAAGAGCCATGAAATTTCTTGATGATGTGCTTATACCTGTGCTTTAGAAAGATGACTTTGTCACTTGATTGGAAGATGCATTAGAATGGATAAAGATTTGTGGAAGGGAGACTTCTTTGGAAGCTACTGAAAAAAATCTAGGTGAGAAGAGATAGGAACTATGGTGGTGTCTTCAAGAGTGGAGTGAACTGATTCCTTGTCAAATATTGTAGTTTCTCTCTTCACATCATTCATGTTTGACCCCTTTTTCTCAACTCACACACTGCTGCTCTAGTATGGGCCCTTCTTATCCCCAGCCTGGATTCTCACAATAATCTCCTCACTATTCTTCCTACCTCTAGTTTGTCCCCACTCCAATATATCCTTCACTCAGTTACCAAGGTAATTTTTAAGTAGGTCTAACAATACCTCTTCCCTGGTCAGTGAGCTCCTGTGGCTCCTTTTTGCCTTCAGGATAAAATAGGAACTTTCATATAGTTTCAAGGTCTTCATAAGTTGACTCCTTTTTCCCTTTCCAACCTTCTTATACTTTCTTCCCCTTCACATATTCTAAAATCCATCTTCAATGATCTACTTGCACTTTTTTTAAACATGACATCCCAATTTGTTTGCTGGCTTGTCCTATGCCTGGAATGCTGTGTTCTTTCACCTTTGCCCATTAGTTTCCTCGCTTTCTTTCAAAGCTCAGTTCATATCTCACCTTTGAAGGCCTTTTCTCTTTCTTCTTCCTAATATATGTATATATGCATATATATATATATCTTACATGTGTCTAGTTATTTATATGTTGTTTCTCTTATTAGAATCTAAGCAGTTTAAGGTCAGGGACCATTCTATGCCTTTCTTCATATCCCCAGAGTTTTATCATGGCACATTGTAACAACATAAACTCTTGTTGACTGACAGACTATAAGATGGAACATGTCAGGTGGGAATTATAAGACTTAGCAACTGATTGGATATGTTGAAAGTGAAAGAGTGAAGAGTCTGGGAGGGATTGTGAACCTGGGTGAATGGAAAGGTATTGATGCCTTTCACAGAAACAGGAAGCGTAGGCAGAGAGGTGAGGCTGGAGAAAGGGAGGGGAAGATAGTCAATTCTATATTGAACATGTTGAGAACAACTTGTTATGACTTTCAAGCAGTTGTTGATTCAGTATTGGAGTTCAAGAAAAAGATTAGGGCTGGATGTGAAGTTCTGGAGACATTTGAATAGAGATGATAATTGAAATTCATGCAGTTCAAACAGAAGAGGGCTTAGGTTAGATTCTTGGAGTGTTTCAGTGGTTAAAAAAATAGGATGATAGAGGAGCAGCAAAGGAGATTTAAGTAGGAGGAGTTAGACAACAAGAAGTTGAATTGAGAGAAAACAGGGTCAGAAGAATCCTGAGAGGAGAGTATTTAGGAAAAGAGAATGATACAAGAGTGTTAGATGCTACAGAGAGGTCAAAAAGGATAAGAATTAAGAATTAAGAAAGGGACAAACATCATATGGAGATAACTATGAGAAAAGATAATTGGATTGGACTATTAAGAGATCAATGATAATTTTAAAATATGATACAAATTAAAATACATCAAGATACATATATTTTCTACTCATCTGATATCTTGATCATTATATACAAGGAGGTAGATTTGAACTGATTATAAGAGGAAACTTCCTAGCAGCCAAAGTTGCTACAAAATGGAATAGGTTAATTCAGGAAGGCTGTGAAATCTTTATCATTGTAAGTAGATCTAAAAGTTAGATCATTGCTTCTTGGTGATATCATAGATGAAATTAATGACTTGGTGAATGATGGGACTAACTGATCTTGAGATCTTTTCCAGTGCTGAGTCTATACCAGTGATTCCCAAAGTGGGTGCCACCACCCCCTGGTGGGTGCTGCAGAAATTCAGGGGGGCAGTGATGGCCACAGGTGCATTTGGGGGCGGTGAATAACTGTAAGGGAACAGTGATAGTATGTGACAGGGGGCTCTAAGTAATATTTTTCTGGAAAGGAGGTGGTAGGCCAAAAAAGTTTGGGAACTACTGGTCTATACTTTCATGTTATTCTATTGTAGTTTTCTATTACTGCTGGTCCTTAGTTTTAATTGTCTTTCTTAAAGGATTGGGAATAGAGCATCAGAGTAATAATTTATGAATGAAATCCACAAATAGGGCTACATAGTTGGTTATTTTTAAAATTTTTCTTCTCCCACCTAACTGTTGGGTTGTAAGAGCTGTTGGAAAGTAGTGAAATCCTCTGGTATTCATTTAATCCTGTCTCCTTTATGAACTCTCTCTGTGTTGAAACTACTAATGAGTAGTAACATGGCCCAGAAGGGAGATCTCAGTAGACAGGAGGAGGAAGAGCTCAAGATAATTCATAAAGGCTGCAAAATATTCAAAAGTTGTCTCTAAAACAGTCATTCTAGCTGTTATCTTAAACAGAGATTTCCATCAGAGCTTTTTAATTGTAGATTTGTTGAGAGATCTGATTGTCAGAGCTCATGTTTATATCTTTTAGTATTGCTAACTGATTATATCTTTTTCCACTTAAGGACAAAAGGAATTACTCTTGTCCAGTGTGCCAAAAGTCATTTTCAGAAGATAGGTTAATAAAATCACACATCAAGACAAACCATCCAGGTGAGTAGAAGCTGTTCAGAAGAAATATAAGAGAGGGATAATTTTCACCTTAGAGAATGGTGATTGAAGGAATCATATTTGATGATTATTTATTAATCATATTTACTGACTATTCCAAGTAAAATGAAGTGAAGGAAAGCCATTTTCCTTAATAGATTTTTTCCCCTCTTTTTTCACAAACACACACACAAGCACATATGTAAACTAAGTGCGCTCTCTCTCTCTCTCTCTCTCTCTCTCTCTCTCTCTCTCTCTCTCTCNCTCTCTCTCTCTCTCTCTCTCTCTCTCTCTCTCTCTCTCTCTCTCTCTCTCTCTCTCTCTCACACACACACACACAAACACACACACACACACACACAATTATACATCTCTACCTATAGCACTTTATAGTATGCAAAGCACTTTATATATGTGTATGTGTGTATATATCATACATATATTTATATAGATAAATATATACCTATGTATTTTATTTTATGTATTTTAAAGCTTTGATTTGAGAAGGGACCCATAGGCTTCGCCAGGCTGCTATAAGTAACTGTGCCACACACAGAAATTTAAAAAACTTCTGGCTTAGAAAATACCCACCTTTAGAGGGCCAGAACTGCTGTGGCAGTCATTGTAATCTGGAGCCTAGACTTCAGTGTAATCTCCATTTTTCCAGAGTTTAGCATTTTATCTTAAATTTTGACCTAGTTTTTTTCTCTAAGTGGTTAGGCTTTCTGTAATGGGGAAAAGGATTTATTACCAGACATTGCTTTAGAAATTTGATTAAGTATTTATCAGTACTTAAGGTTCTCTTATTTATAAGTACTGATAAGGTATTCTTCATTTTGATACTTCTGGAAAGGTGAGATTACACTATTGTCCTATATTATCTTAATTCATTCATTCTACAAAGCACAGGGCTAATTTCTGGAGTTAGAGGAACAAAACCCCCAGAAAAACAAACTAAAAAACCTCAAATAGTTACTGTCCTCAAAGATATTATATTTTCCTGGGGGAAAGAAGTATAGCATTTATCTAGATATTGTAAATAAATTCAAGATAAATTGAGGAGGAAGAAAGCATTAGCAATTAGGGGATCTTTTCAAGGTCACACAACTCATAAGTATCAAAGTCTGAGCTCAAACCTTTTTCTTTTCATTTAAACACCATTAGTCTTTCCTCTATATCACAAAAGTCCCAATGTGATAATTAGTTTGAAGTTTTACTTGATATGTATACCAACAATATTTTAATGTACTTGTCTTCAAAATGTAGAATAGAAACCATTTACCATCTGGCAGGTGGCTTTCAGTTCTATATATTCTAATTCTCTGTCATCTTTCTTTAGTCTGTCTATAATATTGGTGCTAGAAGCCCGTATTATTGCTAGTGAGTAGGAAAGAAATGAACTGAAAAACAAAGAAGTGAGAACTTGAAGGGAGATTAATAATAATAAACCTTGAACTAAATATAGATGGAGCTTAAGCATGCTATCTCATGTAGGTTTTCTTGGCAAAGATACTGAAGTGGTTTGCCATTTCCTTCTCCAGTGGATTAAGGCAAAAAGAGGTTCAGTGACTTGTCCAGGATCACACATCTATTAACTATCTGAGGCTGGATTTGAACTCAGGTCTTCCTGACTCAAGGCCCAGCACTATATCCACTGAGCCACCTACCTGCCTCCATGTTTTATGTATGGCTAACTTAAGACAAGTTTCCTTAATGCCTAATTAGACCTTTTGTTCTTTTTTTATAGAGGTCTCTATGAACACTATCTCTGAGATTCTTGGCAGGAGGGTTCAACTCAAAGGGCTAATTGGAAAGAGAGCTGTAAAGTGTCCATATTGTGACTTTTATTTTATGAAGAATGGATCAGACCTTCAACGTCATATTTGGGCTCATGAAGGTAATTTTATGTGCTTTTGATATATGATGAACTTTGTATTTTAGCTTTACATTCTTCATTAGGGTGACATTGAAGAAAATGGAGTATGAATATCAAGTCTCTGGAGATTTAGGTCTATTGGAATTTTCCAGTGCCTCATAAATATGTGTCTTTAAGCCTACTATTTTCAGCAAAGTAGCAGGTTATGCCGGAGTTGATATTTTTCAACTCCATGGCTTGTTTGTTTAATTGGCTTAATTAGATATTAGTGTGACAGCAAAAAGGGTGTGAAGAAGTAACAACCTCAGAGACTAAAAGAGCAAAGAAAGACACCACCTAATCGTTTTGTTGGGAGCAGTAAACACCACCTTGATGAGTTAATGGTGCCTAAGGAAATCAACAAGCAAAGAGAAAAGAATGTCTGTACACATATTCTAATTTGCAACATTTTCTGGAGTTAATGTTTGTTTCATAACCAGCATTCCTTTTAGATTTCCCAAAATGAAACAAGGAGAGTTAATAAACTGAATCACTTTTAAATGGCTATGTCTTACCTTGGCCAAATGAATTGATTGTAAATATGTATTCTCAATGGATTTACAAATAACATAAAATTAGAGTGTGAAAAATGTTTTGAGTACCATTAGCATTATCTTTTCCATTTCTTCATAAAATGTGTGTTTAGGGAGAGAAATTGGAAATTTTCTTTTCTGAGTTTGTGAGAATAAGTATTATTGTATCATCAAATTACTTAGCTTTTAGGAAGAAGTATTTTTCTACCAACTACTTTATGCTGTTGTTTATATACCAAGACAATACTACTCAACTGCTGTGGAGAATGCATATTCTTTTATTTATTTTTCTACGAATTCTTGGTAATTTTTGCATTGAATCATTCAGAAGTCTCCACCTGTACCTCTGTTATTCATGACATCCATTTGGTTACTCAGACTTGGATGATGTTTGGGCATGCTTCGTTGCCCATGTGACTAACTTAAGCACTGCTCCATTTTCACCAAATGAACTTGAACTGGGCTGTTCTAAAAAAATTAATGCAATGACTGTTTCACCATTAATTTTCTCAGTCTCTCTAGAGTCCCAAATGAGTGGAGTTAGCTTACTCAGGTTTATTACATACAAATATTCAAGTATATCAGTCTGGTCTTAGCAGATATAGCAAAAAATTGGCTTTTAAAATTAATTATTTTTGAGCTCCTTCCTTGTATGATGATTTTTCTTTGTGTTAGTTCTCTTAGATGTCTTTCTTAAATTATCCTTCTTGCTTGGGTACTTATAATTATGAAAGAAGTGTAAGTAGAGCAATAAACCCTGGGCTAAGAATCAGTACGAGAGAGTAGCATGTTAGTACTGTGGTCACTTCTGTTAGGTATGATATATGAGTCATAGTCAACACTGATCTTATAAAAAGTGAAAAAATAGACAAGACAATGGATAATATAAAGAACCACTGATAAGAGAGGTTTTTAAAAGTCATGAGCAGGAGCAGCCAGGTGGCTCAGTAGATTGGGAGCCAGATCTAGAGATAGGAAGTTCTGGGTTCAACTTTGACCCCAGACATTTCCTGTGTGAGTCTGGGTAAGCCACTTAACCCCCACTGCCTAGCCTTTACCATGCTTCTGCCTTGGAAACAATACATAGTATTGATTCTAAGATAGAAGGCAAGGATTTACAAAAGGAAAGCCACGAACACTTTATAAGATCAGTCTAAATTTTTGTATTTGTCCTCTGTTACTTGTTCTTTTTTTCCATTTTTAAAATCCACGTTGTTAATAAGTTCTCTGTGTAGCCTTATTGGTCTCTTTAGGCAGCTCTCATTTCCTCATAATTGGAAATGTTTTTTTCCTGTGGAATTTCATTCTTGAGAGTATACCAGCTTGTGCTGTAGGATTTGGGTGATAGAATACTATGAACCCTTTGAAATTAGCTCTTGCTGGATCTTAGCTTTATTTTAGACTATCCCCAGTTTCTTTCTACTTTTGTAGTATAAAATCAAAGATAGAGTGATTATTTTACTCCAAGGTTCCCATCATTTTTTACTTCAACAAATGCTTTTTCCTAATTGGTGAGATTTACTTCCAGAATAGTATCCTCCTTGTCATTTTATCCAACTTTTCAAGGATAAAACTATTATTAATGAAAGTCAAGACATTTTTATTTGTTATTTTTATCAGATAGAACTCCAGTAGATTTCTGCATAATTAAAGTACCCCATTTTAACTACATTATTACCATAATGCCTTGACTGGTGAGCTCTTTCCCAAACTCCTCATCTGTTTTATCCTTTTGTTCTGCTGATCTGTAGTAATAATATAATATGAAGACACTATTGCTTTTGTTTCTTCTTACGGTAAATTTCCTGAAGATGTTGTCCACAATAGTTCTCTCCTTAGGTTCCTGGATTTCCTTAGATGGGAGTTTGTTGTTGTTTAGTTGATTTTTAGTCTTTTTTGACCATTTGAGTAGATCTTATTATATACATGGTTCCTCTTCTACCCACCTTTACCCTTATTTTAGACATGGGTCTCATTCCAGAATGTCTTCAAGATTCCTGTTGAGGGCAAATTTACCTCCTTGACTAAGGATCTTTATTTAATTCATCTTACTTATTGCTCATTCTTTAATCATGGCCATGGTCATCACAATAATAATGATAACAATATATTTCTTTTAAATTGTCATTATTTTACATATATTATTAAATTTGATCTTGAAAACCACCCTATGAAACAGGTGCAATTTCTGACTTTATTTTATATAAGAATAAGGCTGGCTGAAATTGAGAGAGCATTATTTTGAATACCTAAAGGCTTTTGATTTGACCTGTTTTCAGCAGCTAGCTTGAGTTTTCTAAAGGCATTATGTTATATGGGAAGAGCATTGACTCTGAAGTCAGAGAACTTGTTTTCAAATCCCACCTCCAACACTAATCATGTAAGCAACCATTATCCTACGTCAGTCCTAGTTTCCTCATCTATAAAAATGAGGGGATTGGACTAGATGGCCACTGATGTGTCTTCAACTCCAGATCTAAGATGGTTTGAGCTGCTCAGAGTCATATTAAGTGTCCGGGGCAAACTTTGAACTCAGGTTTTCCACACTCCAAAAACAGTAATATATCTACTATACCACCTACTTCTTATAGATGTCTAAGGCTATCAGTTTTCTTTCTAACTTTTTTCCCTACATTTTACAAATTACTGAACATTTCTTTTTTCCTACCTTGTTGCTACTCTCTATAGTACATACTTGGGTAGGTACCATATGGGCAGTTTTCTTTTTTTTCCCCTTCCTTTGCAGTTTAAAATATTGTTAATTACATTTACAAGACTCCAGGAAAATACTATGCTACCACTTCATCCCTGGCCAGGAACCTATCATTCTTGTATATTAGGCTGTTGTCTAGAAAATTCAATCCTGTTTCTTGACACTATGTTCTAATAGTGGGTCCTGATTTCCTAAGCTTTTCTCTTTTCTTCTGAATACTTTGACTTTAATAGGAAGCCATGGGGGAAATACAGCATCTATACTCTTGAAGTCTTAATTTCTTTACTAATCTTTACCTGTGCTGTCTCAATTTCTTTTGGCTATATATACTTGTCCTTGGGTGAATCACCAGAAATAATTATTACTAATTAGATTTGATAAGTTGTGGGAACCTTTTTATCCTTTCCTGGCTACATATTTTAGGAAAGTTGACAGAACTCTATTTTATAAATGTCTATTCCATGAATGGTTTCCTCAGTGTCCTCCACTGGGGAGTCATACGTAACCCTCTACTCTTCTTCTGACCTGAAAACTCAAAATGAGTTGTAGCTGGCAAGAAATGCTAATAGGCTTTTTTTTAGCCCTTTAGGGGAAAAGAAGAGCACCAAAGAAAGCATTGAACTGCTTATTGGGATAGATGGAATTGTGATGATGATGATTGATAGATAACAAAGGCAAGGTAGCACAACTTAACTTTGACTTTGCATCTGTTTTCTCTAAAAGTCTTTGCACTAAAAAGGGACTGAGTGAAAATGTCTAAGGGGAGGAGGAATTAGACTTGTTATGCTTGATCCCATAAGGCAGAACCAGAAGTAGTTCATAGAAGCTGCTGAAATACAGACTTTTCTCTAATATAATGCAAAATTTCCTAATGATTCAGACCATCTAAAAGGCAAATGGATGATCTTAGGATTTCATGAGAGGTCTTCACATAAAGGCTGGATGGTCACTTATTTGAGCTATTGTAGAGGGAATTCTTATGACTCTGACTTTTGTCAGTGTGAGGTAATAGAAATGAGGACATATATGACCAGCAGAAGAATGAAAGTGATAAACAAATTGAGTACTACATTATTAATTGAAAATTATAAAAATGATGATAAAGATTTTATTTAGTTGAATAGATTATTCATTGAATGTTAAACATGGGCTTCATTCCTTCAGAATTAGAAATTCTGGGGGAGGAGTTGTGATTTGTACAGATAGAAGGTGGCATCAAAATTACAGCCTTCAAAATGGTATTGCACTTCAGAATTTTAAAATAGAGTTTCCAATGACCCACAAGAATCCCACAGAAGGCTTTTTGGAGTATTGACTTTCATTCTTGATCTTTATTGACCTACTGTGATAGTTTATATTTTTGATTACTATGTAGAAAATTTATAGTGGAAATTTGTCTTTGTCAAAGAGTAGCAGCTGATATTCAAGTTCTTTTACTTTTTTCTTTCAGGGCTTCTTAATCTTTTTTGAGGGTGTTATGAACCCCTTTGGCAGGCTTGTGAATTCTATGGATTGCTTATCAGAATGCTATTTTTAAATTCATAAAATACATAGGATTATAAGGGAAAGCAATTGTAGTGAAATACAATGATTAAAAATATATTTCAAAAAACTCACCACCCCCAGGTTGAGAACCTATGTTCTATTTTCTATCAGTCATGGCTCTCTTCATGAACTTAAGTTCCCTTGGATCCCACTTCATCGGTGATCTTACCAGTTTTGCTTTTCCCATATTGTTCTTATTCTGGTTTTTCTTGTCTCATTACTAATGCAAACACTTTTTTCGAGTCTCTCCTCAATTTTGTTAAATTGCAGATCACATAATGAGAAATCCCTGAAGCAAAATTTTTTACTTTTAATCTCACTGATTTATTTAAATGATGTACAACTAGGTCACTTTCTTTTATCTTTATACAGTTTAGTTATAAATGTTAGAAGGGACCTTATCATTGTCACTTGTTCAGTCCTTTCTTAAAGCATGAATCCCTTCTACAAAAACCTTTCCCCTTTTTGGAAAATTGGGATGTTTGTCTCCGATTCTTTGGTATCTCTACTGTACTCTGAATTTCCACACAGATCACCACTGATAGCAGATCAGCAACCAAGTCTGTAAGTTCTTTCTGTATCTTGGAATTTGATTTATCTCATACAGATGATTTAAACTCATTGAGGGCTTCTGTCTTTCCCATTTTTGTTTATTTGCAATGGGTTTCTCTTTCCTCTTTATTGTTTTTGTTAGCCATCTTTCTTGTTGGGTGGCCATTTACCTTGGTAGAGAAAACAGAAACCTAATAGAGGTTGGGTTGTTACATTCTCTGTTGTCCCATCTGACCACCTGCAGGTCTACTTTTTTGTTTACATCTAAAAGAATTTTTAAAACCCCCTTTCCATTCAACTTCAGTTGCATTTGACAAGCTTCAGCTCATGCTGTCCTTTCTCTTCTATTACTTCCATTAGAATATCTTCTTATAAGATGGGATTGTTTCATTCACAACATCTGGAATATAGTAGATACTTACTAAATACCTATTGATTGATAGATACTAAACCTTGGCCTTCTTGGCAATACCACTTCATCTTTGTTTGCCTGCTTCCATCTTTTGAAGTATGGAGTATGTCTTTTGAAATCTAAGCTTGCCAGAGAGCTTTCAACAGCCTTCTCAGCATCTACATTTTAATTTTCATTGGAATAATGTCATCAAGATTTATTTTTTCATAAGAGACTTTCTTTCACCCATTGAATCAGTCTCCTTTTTTAGAAAACTCAAATCATGGTCAGTGAATGTTTTGTCATTAATTTTCTTATTGGTTTGTTAGTCTGCACATTCTAATTCCCACCATTTTAAGAAGGTCCCTTAAGTCTCAGCCCTGTTTGTTCAAACACTGTGGATTAATTGAATTAGTTGGATGGGATGACCAGAAACAAAAAAAATCTTAAGATGCCATTGAGAACATCATGATTAATGTTGTACTTATGAAATAACTGGGATTTTATTATTGTGTGGCCCTTGCATACTCCTACCCCCCAATTCTTTCCTCATGTACTTCCCTCAATGGTTTAGTGAGTTATGAGCAACATAATTCAGCACCTGGTTGTGTGTTATCTCTGGGGTAGAGCTTTTCCAAACTTAACTGGCTGTTCTTGGCTAATAGATATATAGTAGGCACTTAATAAATGCTTACTGTCTGGATAATTTGTTGTCCATGAAGTTTTTCTATCTTGAAAGGATCTGTTGGACAATATTCTTTGTTGCCAAAGGCTTTGAGAGCCCAGTATCACTTTGATGTCATAAAGATACATTAGAGGAAGAAGTTGGTGGGGGAATTTTCTGTTATTCTCCAAGACATTTCCAGAATATCTCAGTCTGTCATTTTTACATGCTCTTAGTTTCTCAAAACAATAATTTAAAAAAAAGAAATTCTTTCCTTTTTTTCCCCTTTCCTCTGCGTAGGTGTGAAACCATTCAAATGTTCATTATGTGAGTATGCCACTCGCAGCAAGAGTAATCTCAAGGCTCATATGAACAGGCACAGCACTGAGAAAACTCATCTGTGTGATATGTGTGGCAAGAAGTTCAAGTCAAAAGGCACACTGAAAAGCCACAAGCTTTTGCACACTGCTGATGGTGAGTCGCAGATCCCCTTCCATTCATTAGTCCCTTTTTAGGGATTGTGTGTAATATCAATCTATCACCTCTAGGATAGACTTAAAGAGAAAGGAAGAAAGGAAGCTTTCCCACGAAATTGGGCACTGGGTAGTTCTGATTTAAATATAAGCTCTTTCTTTCTTTTTTTTTTTTAACATTTATTAATATTTATTTTTTAGAAAAGTTAACATGGTTACATAATTCATGCTCTTACTTTCCCCTTCACCCCCCGACCTCCCCCCCCCCCCCCATGGCTGATGCATATTTTCACTGGTTAAATATAAGCTCTTTCTTAGCTTCTTGATTGGGTGTTCTTCAGCCTGACTAAACTGTAGAGGGCTTTAATAAGCCTTAGGAAATTGCAATTAGATCAAACTGAGTCAATGTATAAGTCTTGAGGAATTGCTCTTTTATGCCTCTCAATGGCACTGTTGCTAGGAACAAATCCAAGACAGAGCATTTATTTGCCATGTGTAGAATTTGAAAAGTGTGCCATCATACTTTGTTACTGCCCAGTGGAGACTCTGAGCCTTCACTGTGAGCATACACAGCTTGACTTACCTCAAAATGAATCCATGGGTGACATAGAGCTTGGAATTTTTTTTTACAACAAAAAAAAGTCTATATAACACTCTGAGATTTGCATGGTATTCTGTGTACTTATTAAAAATCATATTTCAAATTATCCTTTGTGCTTTCTGACATGTCTTCTCCTAGGGCAAATACCTGCTTTGTCTAATGTTGTCCTGGCCCTGGCTAATGTTGATTTCAAAGTCACAAAAAAGTTTTATGGATTCATTTATGAGGAAATACATTTATACATAAACACACACATTTTTACCTTGATTTCATTGATAGTTGGTACATTGGATAGAGTGCCAAGTCTGAGGTCAAGAAGACCTGAGTTTATATTCAGTCTCTGACACTTACTCTTTGACCCTGAGCAGTTACTTAACTCCTGTTTGTTTCAGTTTCCTTATCTGTAAAATGATGCTAGCACCTACAACTAACAACCTACAGTTAATGCGAAGATCAAATGAGATAACTGCAAAATTCTTAGCATAGTGCCCAACACATAAGTGCTATATAAATGTTAGCTATTATTATGTATTTCTCAATATATATGTATGCATGTATACATACACATATATATGTGCACATCCACATTCACTCACTGGAAAGGTTATTGAAATATGTAATAAATGTATATTCGATGTTATGTGTTTTAAAAAGAGGGACAGATTACTTAAAAAAAGAAGATATGTTCTTTAAAATTTTATTTCCCATAATTAGTTCTTATTATTAAGTATTAATTAGTACTATCTTTTTCCATTTGAACTGCCTCTAGAGCAACCAGAATAGAAAAAAAAATAATAGTATTTGTAAATATACATTATCATTGTTATCTTAATGCACTATTGATTAGACCAACATCATGGCTTAAAATTAAAAACCAAATTATTTTTAGAAATTATTCTGCATTTTAAAACATTTGTTCAAAGTGCTAGGAATGAAATAGAGTAAAAATTTTTTTTTAAATAAAGTGCTTACTATCTGCCAAGCACTATGCTAAAGACTGGAAATATAGAAGAAAAAAAAAATCTTTGCACACAAGAAGTTTGCATTCTAATTGGAGAAGACAACACATACAAAAGAATTCAACTGGTGGTGGTGGGATTGAAGAATTATGAGCAGGAGTCCTTACCATGCACTATCAGCCCAGATGGAAAATGAAGTCAAATCAGCAAATAGTTATTAAGTACCTACTAGTAATTAATTAATATTAAGTTATTAAGTGTTAGGCACTCTGCTGAGTCTGGATGAAATAGAAAGGGGAAAAAAACCCAACAATCCCTGTTGGAAAGGAACTCACATTATAAAAGAAGAGATAGTGGAATTTTGGAGTGCACAGTATTAAGTCAAATAGTAAGACTTGGAGAACTTCAGGATGCATTGATAGGGCAGATGGTAAATTCTGGTGATTATCCCTCTACCTGGCTGAATTATAAGTTGGTCCCCAACTTATCCTAATATTGTGAACAGTCAAGGAGCTTTCTCCGTCTAGGTATCTTGTTGGAGAAAGGGTAAAAAGAGAGAAAGGAGAACATTACCCTTCACACAATCTAGCTTGGCTGTCCCATAGATTTTGGCTTTCTGGGGAGCATTAGATATCAAAGAGAAGGTGAGGGACAAAGATACTTTGCTGTTCATTTCTGCCCTGTGGTATCTGCTGACTTCCCCATGGAATATGAGAAAGATACAAAGATGAATAAGACATAATCCTTATCCTAGGCAGCTTAGAATTACAGTCACAGAATTTAAGAGGTTGAAGGCTTCATCAAAGACATTCTAGCCTAATTTATGTATGAAGAAGAATCTTTAATTTGTAGCATGTAGTTATCCAGTTTTAGAAGACTTCCAGTAAGGAGGTCTTTCTGATCTCACTCTATTTTTGAAGTGTTCTAATTTTTCTGAAGTTTTCCCTTAAATCAAGCCTAGATTTACCTTTTTGCAGGTTTTAGCTCATTGATTTTTTGGGGCCAAGGAGAACAGGTCTGATCCAGTCTCTGTGTGACAGCCTTTTCAGATATGTATAGATGCTGTTCTTACCAGGTCTTTTCTTCAAGAGACCAGGTATCCTCATATTTTATAGCTCTGAGTTTTTCTAATATAACACAATTCAAATTATTTGGATATAATACAGTTTATTTCAACTGGTTGAAATTTTGGTATAATACAGTTTATTTCAACTAGTATTTAATGGCAACATGATAGGAAAATGTTTTATTTTGTTTATTTTATTACTGCTAAATTTGACATTTTTTAGGGATCTTTTATATCTACTACCCATGTTTTCTGGGATTATTGAAGGAGAGGCAAACTCTTGTGTATATTTCTCTCTGTAAGATAGAATGAAAGATTAGGTTCTGAAAGTCTGGTTAGCCATCCTGGCCTGCTTTCTGTTTCTCATACAGGCCTTGCCATCTGAGCCTTAGGGTAGGTTGTTTCCTCTTGCCTAGAATGTGTTCCTTCTCTTAGAATCTCTTTTCTTCAGAGTTCAGTTCAAACACTTTCCTACATGAATAACTTTAAAAAAGCATTTATTAAATGTTTTCTTTGTGCCAAACACTGTAACAAGTGCCAGGGATACAAAGAGAAAGAGTGAGAGAGTCTCTAAACTTATTGAAGTGCCTGATTCACAAAAGGCATTCAATGGTTGGGGGTTGAATGGTTGAGTTTTCACAACAAATAGTGATTAGGAGGAAGGTTCCAGAAAGGGAAAACAGTTATGATTATTATAAATATGTATTTACAAGATATATCTGCCACTAGCATAACATATGCAATGTTGATATATTTAATAGTGAGAATGTTGGACTTTGGGGCTGGTGACTGACATGTGATTCAAGAGACTGGTTTATTTTAAGTCCTTCATATTGAAGTAATGATATACTTATTGGACTTGTATTTGCCATGACAATGACCATGCCATTGGTAGACATCTGTTATCGCAGAATGTTGGATTTTAGAGCTAGAAGGGGCCTTTGTTTCGTAGATGAGCAAATTAATACTGTGAATAGTAGAGTGATTTTGCTAAGTCAGTGAGGTAGAGAGAAAATGAAAACTAGAACCTTGGTCTTGGAATCTCAGCTCCAATTCCATTTTCTGAAAGAAGTATTTCTTGATCTCACCTTAATGACAGTGCTTTCCCTCTGAGATTAACTCCAGTTTATTCAGTATACACAGTAGGACCTTGTCTTACGCAAACTCAATACATTCGAATTCAGGTATATGCATTTGGGAATAAAAAAAATTAAGGCAGAAAAATACATAAAAGTAATTTTAATTACACACTAAATCTGCATCATTTTCCTTATCAATGCTGTAGTTTCCCCAGTCATGCTCATTCTCACTCTAAGAAGCATCAATGTGAGTCATTACATTGTTTTGCACCAAACATTAGCTCCCCACATCAGTCTGTCCTGAGTTCTCGATTGTAACAAATCATGTATGCATCAGAGCAGTGCTTCTCTTTATTTCATAACACTATTTAGTTATTAATAATGTCTCCAGATATAAGATAGAGATGCTGGTAGCATTAATAATCCTAATAAAAATCATAAAGTATCTTGGTGTGTTCATATGAGAAATACCTGTTAAATAATGGGGTGTGTTGTTATAGACTATTTTCAGCTTAGGCAAAGGGTCTTGAAACATATTGGTCACATAGAACAAAGTCCTTTTGTAGATTTTGTTTGTACTTAGTTGTTTGCTTATTGTCTCTGCTTTTAGAATGTGAGCTCCTTGAGAGTAGGGACATTTTTTTTTTTACCTTTTTATTCTCAGAACTTAGCACATAGTAGGTGCTTAATAAAAGCTTATTTCTGACTGAATACCAATCCAGCATTTTCCTAACATACCATGCTATCTCCTGAAAACCTGATAATATTTAGTTTTGACTTACTGCAGAAGGTTCTCTCCTGCTGACTTATTATGCAACTTTAAATAAGCCATATGCTTTTTTATTTTTTTTTTTTTGTTTTTTTTTTTGTTTTTTTTTTTTAAACCCTTGTACTTCGGTGTATTGTCTTATAGATGGAAGATTGGTAAGGGTGGGCAATGGGGGTCAAGTGACTTGCCCAGGGTCACACAGCTGGGAAGTGGCTGAGGCCGGGTTTGAACCTAGGACCTCCTGTCTCTAGGCCTGACTCTCACTCCACTGAGCTACCCAGCTGCCCCGAAGCCATATGCTTTTGACCTCACATTCTGTTTGTGAAATAAGAATATTATTTGTTTTCTTGGAATCCCTTGAGAAGAGTCTATTAGAAAATGTTATTAAAAGTGCTTTGAATTCCATGAGTTAACATTCCATGACTAATAACATGGCTTAACTGATGAAAAGATCTTGTCAATGCTCATGGTCAGATATGGAAACAACCATTTAAAAAATCTCTATGTAAATTGTCTCTTAATTCCATTTATAACAAACATTTCTTTAAGGGTCTACCCTCCTATAAAGACTAGCTGTCTTATATACAGTTGTGTGTGAGTCAACGGTAAGAGGCAGCATTTTACAATGAAATATTCTAGGTTTGGAGTCAGATAGCCTGCGTTCAAACCCTGGCTTTTCAAGTTAATAACTGTGAGACCTTTGGCTTGTCATTTTACCTTCTTAGCTTTGGTTTGCTCAGCTCTAAAATAAAAGAGTTAGACTTGGTGTTCCCACTCTAAATCTCTTCTCCTCTGAAGTTTATTTAAAGGAGAGCAATTGAAATCCCTCCTATAAATCAAAGAATCTTTTTTTTTCACCTTGATATTCTAGTCTCTACTCATTTGCCTTCTCTTATCCCTTTATTCCTTCCTCTCAATTGAGAAACTTGCATTGTACTTTACTAAGAAATTAGACTATTCATCATCAGTTCCTTCTACTCTGCTACTCCATTTGCCAAAATACCTTGGCATCATACCTCATTTTCCTTATCTCTAGTTTCTGTTAAAAAATAGCCCAGGGGCAGCTGGGTAGCTCAGTGGATTGAGAGCTAGGTCTAGAGACAGGAGGTCCTAGGTTCAAATCCGGCCTCAGACACTTCCCAGCTATGTGACCCTGGGCAAGTCACTTGACCCGCATTGCCTACCCTTACCAATCTTCCACCTATAAGTCAATACACAGAAGTTAAGGGTTTAAAATAAAAAAAATGTTTAAAAAAATAGCCCAACAAGTCACTTAACCTCCATTGCCTACCCCTTACCACTCTTCTGCCTTGGAACCAATATATAGTATTGATTTCAAGGCAGAAGGTAAAGGTTAAAAAAAAAAATAGTCAAGGAGCATCTAGGTAGCTCCATGGGTAGGAAACCAAGCTTGGAAATAGGAGATCCTGGGTTCAAATCTGGTCTCAGACACTTCCTAGCTATGTGATCTTGGGCAAGTCACTTAAACCCCCATTGCCTACCTCAGTGTTTCCCAAACTTTTTTGGCCTACCATCCCCTTTCCAGAAAAAATATTACTTAGCGCCCCTGGAAATTAATTTTTAAAAATTTTAATAGCAATTAATAGGAAAGATAAATGTACCTGTGACCATCACCACTCTCCTGGATCACTGCAGCACCCACCAGGGGGCGGTGGAGCCCACTTTGGGAATCACTGGCCTAGCTCTTATAGCTCTTCTGCCTTGGAACCAATACTTAGAATTAGACAAGTGTTAAAAAAAAATAGCCCTTTATCTCTCCAAGGTCAGCCCCTTTACTTGAACTCTTGGTTCTCTCCCCTTCTATCACGCCCAGAAAATTTCTCCTACAATCTTCTTTCACTCTTTTTAAACCCTGTTGTTTACTGATTCCCTAACCCTGATGCCTACAAATGTGTCCCAGGCTCCCCCATGTAGGGAACCCCCCCAAAGAAAACAGAAAAGTTCATTAGTTTCTACCATTCCTATTAGATTTCATCCCGTATCTGTTTCCCTTTTCATATAAATGTCTTTAAAAAATTAATCTATAATTGATGCCTGCACTTATTTTCTTCTCATTCTCTTCTAAACTTTGAAATCTGAATTCCAGATTCTTTATTCAACTGAAACCAGTCACTTCAATGTTATCAATGATCTCATATTTGCCAGATCTACTAGCCTCTTTTCATTCCTCCTTATTGATCTTTCTGACCTCCAGAATATTTTCTCCCCTTTGTGTTTTTATGACACCATTTTCATGTAGTTCTCCTCCTACATGTCTTCTTCATAGTCTGTGATTCATCATCCATGTCATATCTACTAACTGTGAATTATCTCCCAGGCTCTATCGTAGGCCCTCTTCTCTTTTCTGTCATATTCTCTCACTTGGTGATCTCAAGGATTCAAATATTATCTCTCTTTGGTGGTCCTTTCCCACATTATCAGCTTCATAGTAGTTATTTTATAGGCATCTCAGAATCTAGAGATCATTTTCTCTCTTCAAGAAATGGCAGAGATTTTTGAGAGACTTTAAGCTTTCCATGTGAGCAAAGGCCCATCTTTTCAATATTAATATTTTGCTACTGTTTTTGTGATTATCACACTGAAGGTAGGCGTGCCTAGTCTGAATCATATAACCAATAAGAAACTCCAAAGCAAAGTAGGCATAAAGTAATTGGTCAGGGAATATTTGATTTATAATTCAAATGGAATGAGATGGCTACCAAAGAATCCAATGGTTATAACCCAAAAATCCAGATGAGTATGAGAGAAGATTATGAACACTATTGTCTCATAAAGCTGAGAGAAGCAGTGGAGTGTAAAACCTGCCTAAACAAACCTTGACAAAAACTAAGCAAAGTAAAACTACAAAGTTACCCTGATGGCATTCAGGCATTCAGGGATAAAAATGTAAGGAAGATTGCAAACAGAAGAAAAATGGAAAAAGATTGGCAAAAATCATTTCAACAAAGTAAATTTTTTTCTATCAAGTTTAGAGGAACAAGCATACTTGAACCCTAACATCATAGTCTCTGAGGTGCTTATAAAGGAGGTATAAATATGATACACTAAAGACAACAAAGATGGTAAAAGTAGCAGGACTGAAATAAGTATATAGAGAAGAGGTTCATATTGGAGGTAAAACAGATTGTTTGATCTTTGAGGGAACTACATACAAGATATCAGAGGGAGAGAAAGAGGACAAAGGCATTGTGTCCAGGAAATGACTACCCTTTAAAGCTAGAAAGGCATTGAATGAGAGCCTAACAAAACCTTTCTGAGTTTGAAGAGGCTTGTAAGCAGTGGTGGTCCTCAAGTGGTGAATATTTTGGGGCATAACTCCTCATGAAACTATATAGTGAGAACTATGCTAAACATTGATGGTAGAAGTACTTACATTCAATGAGTCCCAGATCTTTAAGTATTGAAGTAATCAGCCTGGAAATATTTTTAGTTTTCCTGATATTTAATAAAAACCTAAAAATAATTTTGAGTTCTATAGTCCTGTTCCCTCTCTTAACCCTTGCAGTGATTATAAGAACCTTTAACATACCAGACAGGTTTAAATGAAGTAGGGTTACTTACTGTGTAATCAAAATAAGAAATCTCTAATCAAAAAGAAAAGCTCTTTTAAGTTCAGTACCCTTAGTTCTTTTGGTTCCTTCCTACTCCCCTCACCACATACTTGAGTCAAGGGAAGGTTTTCTTGCAAAATTTACAAAGAAGAATTATTCAGTCTCAAGCACACTGGAACAGGCAGTAATTAGGCAAGTGGAGAGTTGAATATGGAAATTAAATTTGAGTGGAGGAAGTGCCTTTTTCTGTCTTCTCTCATAATGAGAGATCCTATGGCTAAATGTAGAATGAAATGTCATCTAATAAAACATAAGTAAAGAGCTCCATGTATTTTCTCCTGTGAAAGGAAAATCGGCGTATACTTTAGTAATGCTTCAATTTTCAGGAAGATCCAAATGTGAATCCTTTAGACTTTTTCTAGCTGTATGACCCTAGGCAAGTCCTTTAACTTCTGTCCTTCTCAATGTCTTTATCTATAAAATGGACATCATAGTAGCAGTTGCTTCACAAGGTTGTCTTGAGGATCAGTAAGATAATATAAAAGTCTTTTACAAGCTTTAAAGTACTACATAAATGTTAGCTATTATCTAGCAATTTGAGCTAATATGCTCTTCTTGAGTAAAAAATGTTTCTGAGCAGCCAAAAGATATGCTCCAGATCTAAGCATTAAAGTTTATTCAATAAATTTATTGAAAAGTCTCTTACATTTGCATTTGGATCCATTTATTCCTTTATTTTATGCAATTGTAAAAATTTTGTTTATCCACAGAAGAATTATATCATGAAGCAGTGTTAAGAGACATAGGAGACTATTTAGTCTAGTTCTCTCATTTTTCATCATATATATATATATGTTTGCAGCTACATGGCATCACAAGAGGGATATTGATTTTAAAGAGATGGACTTTTGTGACATAATAGACTTGGAAATCATGATAGTTTACAAATGTACTACATTCTGGTATCTTCTAGCTACTCAATTTTCAGCTCATCTTTTTTTATCTATCTTCAGAGGGAAGGTGGTGAATTGTGGAAGAAGTGATGAATTGTTTCTAATTTTGCTTATAAAAAGTGCCTTTTGACTTTTGACTAACTGGCCTTATTAACTTGGAGCAAAGCCATTTAATGTCTCTGAGACTTAGTTTCCTCATTTTTAAAATGATAGAGTAGGACTGGAAGATTTTTGAGTGCCCTAAAAGATTCAAATTGCATTCTTCTGTGCTTTAAACCTTTATAAGATATGCATACATGTGTATATATATATATATGAATTGAATAGATGGCCCATTAAACCAAATGCCATTGATGGGGGAATTATTTTGTATTTTCAATACAAATGGCTAGAACAATCAGAGCAATACATCTTTTTTGCCATTGTGGACCATACTGAGGAAGTCCCATAGTGGTCTCAAAGCAAACAATACGAATATTATCTGTGAATTAGGAGCATTTTGAGAACTAGTTCAACAGTAGGGAATCTTCTTGTTGGAATTGTGGAAGACATCTCCCAAGAATTATGGACAATTTGACCAAATATATATCTCTCTATTATTTTACCCATAATTTGATTCAACACTTAATGTATTGTTGAACAGAATAACCTGTGGTTTGTTAGACATATCTGAAGACTTATTTTATTAGTATACCATTTTCATTATTGCATTGCAAAATAAAAATAGGTGGATTGGGTAATTAAGTGGCATAAGTTGTAACTCAGTTTTTAGGGCCAGTAGCTTGGAAAGGCTAGCCAGAGAGACTGACAGGATACCCACAGTGATGTAAACAGGGTTTATTAAACAAAGACAGGAAGAGAAGGGAATTGGGACAACCTCACTAATTATATATCTAAGCCTTCCACCAAAACTTAGTAGTTGTTATACCAGATTGTAACTGCCCAAGCTGCCCTCTCTCTACCTAAAGATCTTAGTACCTCACTAACCAAAAATTTCTCCCCTTTGCTAATAACTATGGTAGGGAAATAGGCTGGATGGTAAGCAAGTCCAGAGGGTCAAAAGGAAAAGATTCTCACTGACAGTTGGCTTCAAGGTCTTGGCAAGAGCCCCAGCATAAACAGGACTAACAGGAACAAACAGGAAACAGATAAATATCCAAAAAGAAGGGGAGTAATGGTCTGACTCATACAGTCCACCTAAGGGGTCTAGACACACACACTCGACCACCTCCTCGCTGATTCTCAGAGAAGTACACACACTGTCTCCCTCCAGAGTGAAAGTCCAACTGACCAAACAGTCACTCACTCTCCAGGGTACTAGAATCTTCCTGTCTCTGCTTTTGCAGTATTTCCTGTTTTCCCATGTTTAAACCCCTATAACAATTGTCATTGTGATTATAGTATTATTATTGACTCAAATATATAAATTTTTCTATACCAATGCAAGTCTGTTTTAAAAAAGATAGTTTGATTGCCTTGATTGCCTTAATTTACTTTTAAAGAATCATAATTTTAGTCATTATTAGGTCTGTATTTTTCTTTCAGGATTCACATTACAAACAAAGTACACATAACACAAACATAGTCATAAAACAAATAGATGACTAGTGTATCTGTCATGTGTAATGTATGTGTACATTGTCTTGTACATGTACGTGTCTTGTGTAATCTTATCATGGGTAAGACACCTTTAAGAAGAGACTCAAAACTGCATTTTGGTTTACCAAGTCAAATGTTTTTGTTAAATCAACGAAATACACACACACACACACACACACACACACACACACACACACACACACACACACACATATATATATATATATATATCAGGGTCTTTTATTCTTTATATCTCTCAATCAAACATGTAACCCCAAGAATGTAGCCTGGTAGAGAAAGTCATTGGCAAAGCCTGCTTGTTTCCATCTCTTTTTTATATCAAGGGCATATCTAATGCATTCTCACAAAGATTTTATGGTGATGAAGAAGCAACCAATAAAGGTTGGTAGTTGTTCACATCTTCTTGCTCACCTTTTTTTAGGGAGAGGGAAAGCAGGAGTTGAGGTGAAGCACTATGCATACTTTTCCATTATTTTATCAGTCTTCTTTTCATTGACATATTTTAAAAATTGATCCCCTGGATTTCTTTAACATCACTTCCTCCATCATAGATTGCTTCCTATATTTGTTTAGGTTCTGCCACACAACCTAACTTCATCTTCTTAAATATAATGCCACTTCTTTCAATGTGGCATCAGTATGATGTAGTCTTAAGAATCCAAATATAATGGATAGTTTCATGATCATTTCTGAGGAAAAGAAATATCTATAAAATGCCACTATTTATGTTAAATTTCACATTTTTTGTTATCCTCCGAGCTTTTTCTATATGTGTTCTCAAGATGAGCTGGTGTCTTAAATGATTCTGAAGGCTTTTCCTACTAAAATGCTTTTTGCTATTTTGTGAAGTGAGATTGCTATGGCATTTAATTATTCTTCATCATACTATTTTGCAGATAAGTTTGTACTCTGAATCATTGTTACCTGTAGCTCTCATGTCTTTGCTTGACAAGGAAATGCTAGCTGAGGTGGTTTCTAAGAACTTTGGCTTTGAACTGGGCAAAACCTCTAAGAAATTGTTACAGAGCCTTTGTCTTTAATTTTTTCTATTATATATTTTTTAAACCCTTGTACTTCGGTGTATTGTCTCATAGGTGGAAGAGTGGTAAGGGTGGGCAATGGGGGTCAAGTGACTTGCCCAGGGTCACACAGCTGGGAAGTGGCTGAGGCCTCCTGTCTCTAGGCCTGACTCTCACTCCACTGAGCTACCCAGCTGCCCCCTTTTCTATTATTTTTTAATGAACCTATAGCTTTAATCAAGCAGATTTGGTTAGGGATGTGGTGAGCCCACTAAATGTCTTCCCCTCACTATTATCCTTTTGATAATTTTTTTTGCTTTGCCTAGTCAGTAATGTGATTGCTAACTAGACAGCCAATTCAGAAATGATCTCTATTTTTCTGCCCTGCTGTTTCCTGTCTATTACAATGTAGTAGGTTTTCATTTTCATTTTTGTGATTTGATCCAAAGCTTATTATGTTTAGCACCTTCATTTTATTTTATTTTATTTTATTGCTGATAATATACATAAGGATACTGGCATTAGACTTCTGAGTAGTCAACTTGTCATTAGACCCTTTCATTTAATAGTAATACTACGCAAACTTTAGGTAATGCTTGCTATGTTCCAGGCATTGTTCTAAATACTTTATGATTATTATCTCATTTGATCATTATAATGAACTGGGATGGGGAGAAGGTGCTGTTATTAATCTCATTTTTAGATGAGGAAACTGAGGCAAACACTGGTTGGGAAGTTCCCACCATCAATTGATTAATCAACAATCTATTATTAAGCATTATTATGTTAAGCACTATTAAGTGTCTGTGGCTGCATTTGAACTTGGGTCTTTCTGATTCCAGGCCTGGCATTCTATCCATTTCAAAGGAGCCTTTGCCCTCTTCTGCTCTGGGGTGTCTTTTTTATTCACACTAAATTCACCAGGTATAAAAGGGTATGTTGACTTAATATTGAAGATCATGTCAGGATTATCATGGAATTTCTCTGCTTCTGCATCAAAATGTTAGTGTGTTTCTTGTCATCACCTTTATGGTGGTTACTTGTTTATGTTCATGTTGAGCATTGAAAGGTATAATATGTGTCATATTGATCATTTCTTATGTCTTCTTGGTGTACAATGAAACCAAATCTACTAGCTTCTTCATTTGTCTCTTCAAGGGGAGCCCATAGACCTCTCTTTCATGCTGCTGCAGCTTCATGAAATTAGTGTTTATAGAGATGTATGCAATTTAGTTCTGTCAGTGTTGTCTCAGCCCTCTCACTGGGCAGAGATGTTTGTAGTTGAAAAGAGGACTGAGTGATTTCTAGTGTAAGAATTTAAAATTTAAGTTTTTATGCTAATATGAAAGCTCTAAAGTAATATTGTGGTCACCAATTTAAAAATATTATAGATTAAGCCAAAATGACTTTTAGCATCTTTATTTACAAAGAGGTGGAAAGAGTGAAAGTAGAAAAATATAGCTAAAGAGATAGATTTTAACAAGCCTACTAGCCCTTCTCCAGTGAAGTGAGGCTCAGCTCCACTTGGGCTTCCCAATGTCCCTTGTCCCCATGTGGATTTCCTGGTAATCATCAGCCAGAAGTCCGGTGCGGTCTTCAGCTAGAGTTCCACCAACGCAGCTTCCTCCAAAGCCAAGGCAGGAATCTCTGGAACCAATCGCTTCAGAAGCCAGGAAAGGAAGGCCAGCTCCTCACCCAGTATAAGAATAAGAAAATAAGAAAAGAATCTCCTCCTTTAGTCTAGCTCACTGCTGCAGAGTTTTCAAAGACCAACTCCAAAGGAGAAGTTCAAAGGAGAAGCCCAAAGGAGAAGTCCCTTGGACAGGAAGTTCAGGACTTTTTATAGTCCTTTTTTTCCATGCCACTTCCTGTCCCTTCCCCACTTTATGGGAACCTTATGGCAGTCTTTCAATTTGCCTAGCATTGTGCAAGGGGGGGGGGGTGACTGTATTCTCTTATTTAGTGTTAAGTAGGGGTTCTTTGAAGTCTTGATTTATCTAAAAATAGGCAAAGGGAAAGTTAATCCTATTTTCACAATAGTACATTTTGTTCCTCTTCCTACTGCTCATCCTTGAGAACTGTGAAGAAAGAATCAAGTCACGCATGACTACTTTTGTATTTTTCTCTATTTCATCAGTCAAAGTTGTCCCAAAATTTTCCATTGGCAGCCTTTCCATTCTTGGCTACCATGGCCCTCATATAGTGGGACAACAGACCTATCTGGAAGTCTTTCTAGTTTGGTAGAAGATGCCAACATTTATAGTTTACTGGCATAAGAAATTTTGAGCTTTTTAAGTCCTTGGGGTTTGGAGGATTTCTAAATATTGTGCTTTTTTTGAGTAAGTGGAATTGAGGCATACCTATTTTAGCAGCATCCAGGTGTCCCTCTGAAATAGGCAAAATGATATATGACAAGTCAAGGAATTTGAATAGTGCTGCTGCATCTTCCCTTTTTGTATCTTTCTTATTGTCTTCCTTGTAGCCTTGTTCATTATCTTCAGATTTAAGCATTTCCTATTCGACTACTCACCATTTGGTGTCAGTCTAACCTCTGGCCAATGAAGAGTTATTCAATATTATCTATTTCTCTGAGGATAGTCATTATAAAAAACAAAATGGTAGTTCCAAATTATTACTTTTTATGAGTAGCAGTGAATCAGATTTTCATCATTTTAATTATATAACAAAAGACCTTGTGTCAGGCTCTTTCCTAACTCTGCTTTATAGGAACTGTCAGTGGTTTAGTAAAAATGTTTGCAGTTTTTATTACAGGTATTCAGAGTCAAGGAGAAATGACTCTTTGCTAGTATATAATATCAGAAATCTTTATATTCCCCTTTTCATACAAAGTTTGTGTCAGAACTCTTGGTAAACTCATAATGGTGAACTCTTGATCTTCAAAGAGATCATTAGTTTTCTCCACTTTGACACTGCTTTAGCACATGTTCTTTTGCTGTTTCATCAGAATGACATTATAATTCATGATAAAATATTTATTGACTGTTCTCTTTTCCTAGGATCACTTTTCTCTGTGAGCATGGTGAGCATAAATAATTAATAACTAGTTGATATTAGTTATGATTACTAATATCAACCTCATTAGTTAGTCTAAGAACATTATGTATTTATTTAAATAGTGTAAATAAGCTTCTTTTTTATTTTTATTTTTAATTTTATTTTTTTAGAAAAAATTTTTTCCATGGTTACATGTTTCATGCTCTTACTCTCCCCTGCTACCATACTGACCCCCCATAGCTGATGAGTATTTCCACTGATTTCCTTATATGTCATCCATCAAGCCCTATTTCCATATTATTGATAATTGCATGACGGTGGTCGTTTAGAGTCTACATCCCAAATCCTGTCCACATCAACCCATGTGTTCAAGCAATTGTTTTTCTTCTGTGTTTCCACTCCTGTAGTTCTTCCGCTGAATGGGGATAGCCTTCTTTTCCATAAATCCCTCAAAATTGTCCTGGATAATTGCATTGCTGCTAGTACAAAAGTCCATTAAATTCAATTTTTCCACAATGTATCAGTCTCTGTGTACAATGTTCTTCTGGATCTGCTCCTTTCAATCTGCATCAGTTCCTGGATATCAATACAGTTCACATGGAATTCCTCCAGTTTATTATTACTTTGAGCACAATAGTATTCTATCACCAACAGATCCCACAATTTTTTCAGCCATTCCCAAAGTGAAGGTCATACCCTCGTTTTCCAGTTTTTTGCCACCACAAAGAGCATGGCTATAAATATTTTTGTACATGTCTTTTTTCCTGATGATCTTTTTGGGGGTACAAACCCAGCAATGGTATGGGTGGATCAAAGTGCAGGCAATCTTTTAGCACTCTTTGGACATAGTTCCAAAATGCCCTCCAGAATGGTAGGATCAGTTCACAACTTCACCAGCAATGCATTAATGTCCCAATTTTGCCACATCCCCTCCAGCATTTATTATTCTCAACTCCTATCATTTTATCGAATCTGCTAGGTGTGAGGTGGCACTTCAGAATTGTTTTGATTTGCATTTCTCTAATTATTAGAAATTTAGAACACTTTCTCATGTGCTTATTGATAGTTTTGATTTCTTTATCTGAAAATTGCCTATTTATATCCCTTGCCCATTTATCAATTGGGGAATGGCTTGATTTTTTGTACAATTGACTTAGCTTCTTGTATATTTGAGTAATTAGACCTTCGTCAGAGTTTTTTGGTATAAAGGTTTTTTTCCCAGTGTGTTGTTTCCCTTCTGATTTTGGTTGCATTGTTGTTGTTTGTACAAAATCTTTTTAATTTAATGTAATCAAAATTATTTACTTTACATTTTGTAATTTTTTCTAACTCTTGCTTGGTTTTAAAATTTTCCTTTTCCCATAGATCTGACAAGTATACTATTCTGTGTTCACTTAATTTACTCATAGTTTCCTTCTTTATATTCAAGTCATTCACCCATTCTGAATTTTTCTTGGTGCAGGGCATGAGATATTGATCTAGACCTAATCTCTCCCAAATTGTTTTTAAATTTTCCCAACAGTTTAACAAAATGTTAAGTAGTAGATTTTTGTCCCAAATGTTTATCATCCATTGTCTTGCTGATGTCACTTGCCCCAAGTCTATTCCACTGATCCTCCCTTCTGTCTCTTAGCCAGTATCATATAGTTTTGATGACTGCTGCTTTATAGTATAGTTTAATATCTGGTACTGCTAGGCCCCCTTCTGTCACATTTTTTTTTCATTATTTCCCTTGATATTCATGGTCTTTTGTTATTCCAAATGAACTTTGTTATAGTTTTTTCTAATTCAGTAAAAAAGTTTTTTGGTAGTTTGATAGGTATGGCACTAAATAGGTAAATTAATTTGGGTAGAATTGTCATTTTTATTATGTTAACTCATCCTACTCATTAGCAATCAATGTTTTTCCAATTGTTTAGATGTAGTTTGTATTTTTTTAAACCCTTACCTTCCATCTTGGAGTCAATACTGTGTATTGGCACCAAGGCAGAAGAGTGGTAAGGGTAGGCAATGGGGGTCAAGTGACTTGCCCAGGGTCACATAGCTGGGAAGTGTCTGAGGCCAGATTTGAACCTAGGACCTCATATCTCCAGGCCTGGCTCTCAATCCACTGAGCTACCCAGCTGCCCCCAGATGTAGTTTTAGTTGTTCGGAAAGTGTTTTGTATTTGTGTTCGTGTAATTCCTGTTTGTTTTGGTAGATAGATTTCTAAATATTTTATATTGTCTAAGGTGATTTTATTTTTTTATTTTTTTTCATATTTTCTAAACGTTTATTAATATTTATTTTTTAGAAAAGTTAACATGCTTACATAATTCATACTCTTACTTTCCCCTTCACCCCCTGACCTCCCCCCCGCCATGGCAATGTGCATTTCCACTGGTTTTAACCTGTGTCATTGATCAAGACCTATTTCCAAATCTTTGATAGTTGGATTGGTGTGGTAGTTTTGAGTCTACATCCCCTATCATGTCTGCCTCAACCCATGTGTTCAAGCAGTTGTTTTTCTTCTGTTTCTACTCCTGCAGTTCTTCCTCTGAATTTGGGGAGCTTTCTTTTCCATAAGTCCCTCAGAATTGTCCTGGGTTGTTGTATTGCTGCTAGTACATAAGTCCTTTATATTAGATTTTACCACAGTGTATTGGTCTCTGTGTACAATGTTTTTCTGGCTCCGCTCTTTTCGCTCTGCATCAGTTCCTGGAGGTCTTTCCAGTTCACATGGAATTCGTCCAGTTTATTATTCCTTTGAGCACAATAGTATTCCATCACCAGCCTATACCACAATTTGTTCAGCCATTCCCCAATTGAAGGACATACCCTCATTTTCTAGTTTTTTTTGCCACCACAGAAAGCACGGCTATAAATATTTTCATACAAGTCTGTTTATCTATGATCTCTTTGGGGGTATAATCTCAACAATGGTATGGCTGGATCAAAGAGCAAGCATTATTTTATAACCCTTTGAGCATAGTTCCAAATTGCCATCCAGAATGGTTGGATCAGTTCACAACTCCATCAGCAATGCATTAATGTCCCAGTTTTGCCACATCCCCTCCAGCATTCATTACTCTGCCATTCTTTCATTTTAGCCAATCTGCTAGGTGTGAGGTAATACTGCAGAGTTGTTTTGATTTGCATTTCTCTAATTATTAGAGATTTAGAACACTTTCTCATGTGCTTATTGATAGTTTTGATTTCATTATCTGAAAATTGCTTATTCATGTCCCTTGCCCATTTATCAATTGGGGAATGTCTTGATTTTTTATACAATTGGGTTAACTCCTTGTATATTTGAGTAATTAGACCCCTTTCAGAGTTTTTTTTTCCAAACATTTATTAATATTCATTTTTAACATGGTTACATGATTCGTGCTCCTCCTTTCCCCTTCACCCCCCGTACTCCCCCCACCCATGGCCAATGCACATTTCCACTAGTTTTGTCATGTGTCCTTGATTAAGACCAATTTCCAAATTGTTGGTAGTTGCATTGGTGTGGTAGTTTCGAGTCCACACCCTCAATCATGTCCACCCCGACCCATGCGTTCAAGCAGTTGTTTTTCTTATATGTTTCCTCTCCTGCAGTCCTTCCTCTGAATGTGGGCAGTGTTCTTTTCCATAAATCCCTCAGAATTGTCCTGGGTCATTGTATTGCTGCTGGTACAGAGGTCCATTACATTCAATTTTACCACAGTATATCAGCCTCTGTGTACAATGTTCTTCTGGCTCTGCTCCTTTCGCTCTGCATCTGTTCCCGGAGGTCTCTCCAGTTCGCCTGGAACTCCTCCAGTTTATTATTCCTTTTAGCACAATAGTATTCCATCACCCGCATATACCACAGTTTGTTCAGCCATTCCCCAATTGAAGGACATCCCCTCATTTTCCAATTTGTTGCCACCACAAAAAGCGCAGCTATAAATATTTTCGTATAAGTCTGTTTATCTATGATCTCTTTGGGGTACAAACCCAGCAATGGTATGGCTGGATCAAAGGGCAGGCATTCTTTTATAGCCCTTTGAGCATGATTCCAAATTGCCAGCCAGAATGGCTGGATCAGTTGACAGCTCCACCAGCAATGCATTAATGTCCCAATTTTTCCACATCCCCTCCAACATTCATTACTCTCCCCTTCTTTCATTTTAGCCAATCTGCTAGGTGTGAGATGATACCTCAGAGTTGTTTTGATTTGCATTTCTCTAATTATTAGAGCTTTGGAACACTTTCTCATGTACTTATTGATACTTTTGATTTCTTTACCTGAAAATTGCCTATTCATGTCTCTTGCCCATTTATCAATTGGGGAATGGCTTGATTTTTTATACAATTGCTTTAACTCCTTGTATACTTGAGTAATTAGACCCCTGTCAGAGTTTTTCGTTATAAAGATTTTTTCCCAATTTGTTGTTTCCCTTCTGATTTTGACTACATTGTTTTTGTTTGTACAAAAACTTTTTAGTTTAATATAATCAAAACCATTTAATTTACATTTTGTAATTTTCTTTAACTCTTGCTTGGTTTTAAAGTCTTTCCTTTCCCAGAGATCTGACAAGTAAACTATTCTGTGTTCACTTAACTTGTTTATAGTTTCCCTCTTTATATTCAAGTCATTCACCCATTCTGAATTTATCTTGGTATAGGGTGTGAGGTGTTGATCTAAACCTAATCTCTCCCATATTGTTTTCCAAATTTCCCAGCAATTTTTGTTAAATAGTGGATTCATGTCCCAAAAGTTGGGCTCTTTGGGTTTATCATATACTGTCTTGCTGAAGTCATTAACCCCAAGTCTATTCCATTGATCCTCCTCTCTATCTCTTAGCCAGTACCATATTGTTTTGATGACTGCTGCTTTATAGTATAGTTTAATATCTGGTACTGCTAGGCCCCCTTCCTTCACATTTTTTTTCATTATTTCCCTTGATATTCTTGATCTTTTGTTATTCCAAATGAAATTTGTTATAGTTTTTTCTAATTCAGTAAAGAAGTTTTTTGGTAGCTTGATAGGTATGGCGCTAAATAGGTAAATTAATTTGGGTAGAATTGTCATTTTTATTATTTTAGCTCGACCTACCCATGAGCAATCAATGGCTTTCCAATTGTTTAGATCCAGTTTTATTTGTTTGGAAAGTGTTTTGTAGTTGTTTTCATATAATTGCTGTGTTTGTTTTGTTAGGTAGATTCCTAAGTATTTTATATTGTCTAGGGTGATTTTGAATGGTGTTTCTCTTTCTACTTCTTGCTGCTCTAGTGTGTTGAAAATGTATAGAAATGCTGATGATTTATGTGCATTTATTTTATATCCTGCAACTTTGCTAAAGTTGTTGATTATTTCTACAAGCTTCTTAGTTGATTCTCTAGGATTTTTTAAGTATACCATCATATCATCTGCAAAGAGTGATAGCTTAGTCTCCTCCTTGCCTATTTTGATACCTTCAATTTCTTTTTCTTCTCTAATTGTAACTGCTAGTGTTTCTAGTACTATGTTGAATAATAGAGATGATAATGGGCATCCTTGTTTTACTCCTGATCTTATTGGGAAGGCTTCTAATTTATCCCCATTGCATATGATGCTTGTTGATGGTTTTAGGTATATACTGTTTATTATTTTTAGTAAAGGTCCTCCTATTCCTATACTTTTCATTGTTTTCAATAGGAATGGATGCTGTATTTTGTCAAAGGCTTTTTCAGCATCTATTGAGATAATCATGTGATTTTTGTTTGTTAGACTGTTGATATGGTCAATTATGTGGATGGTTTTCCTAATGTTGAACCAACCTTGCATTCCTGGTATAAATCTCACCTGATCATGGTGGATGATCTTCTTAATTACTTGCTGGAGTCTCTTTGCTAGTATTCTATTTAAGATTTTTGCATCTATGTTCATTAGGGAGATTGGTCTGTAGTTGTCTTTCTCTGTTTTTGATCTCCCTGGCTTATTTGTGTCATAAAAGGAATTTGGTAGGACTCCTTCTTTGCTTATCATATCAAATAATTTGTATAGTATTGGGATTAGTTGCTCTTTGAATGTCTGATAGAATTCACTTGTGAATCCATCAGGCCCTGGCGATTTTTTCTTAGGGAGTTCTTTGATGGCTTGTTCAATTTCTTTTTCTGATATGGGATTATTTAGGTATTCTATTTCTTCTGCTGTTAATCTAGGCAGTTTATATTTTTGTAAATA
>NC_058130.1:686613016-686651212 GCF_016433145.1 Gracilinanus agilis | reverse complement strand
TCCCTTATTTTCCCCCCTCTTTTTGTTTTTAAAGGCCTTATGAATTCCCTCCCTCTTCTCCCCTCCCTTTTTTGACCTCCCCACTCCCCTGCTCCCCTTGGTTTATCCCTTCTAACTTTCTCAGAAGGGTTAGATAAGAGTTTTATGTCCCAATGGATAGTATAGCTACTCTTCCCTCTCCGGGTTGATTACACTAAGAGTAAGATTTGATTATTACCTCTTAATGTTCTCTTCCTCTTCTTCTTATAATAGTATTTGTCCCCTCTCCCTCCCATGCCCTCTTTGTGTGTAATAGAATATCCTATTTTCTTATTCACTCAAGTTTCTCTTGGTGTCCCCTGCTATTCACCCCCTCTTTCCCATCCCCCATGTCATCTTAGACTATTTAGTGTTCTACTCTCACCTTGTGAATTATTCTTCTGATTACTATAATAGTGAATATTATAATAGTGAATAGAGTTCACTACAGAGAATTATACATAACGTTTCTCTACATAGGAATACAGATAATTAGATCTCACTGAGGCCCTTAAAAAGGCAAATTTAAAAATTATAAGTTTTCTTTCTTTCCCCTCTGTATCTTATTTACCTTTTCATGTTTCTCTTGATTTCTGTGGTTAGATATCAAACTTTCCATTTAGCCCTGGTCTTTTCTGTGCAAATGCCTGGAATTCTTCAATTTTGTTGAATGCCCATACTTTCCCCTTGAAATATATAGTCAATTTTGATGGGTTGTTGATCCGTGGTTGCAGGCCCAGCTCTCTTGCCTTTCTGAATATCATATTCCAAGCCTTGCGATCTTTTAGCGTGGAGGCTGCCAGATCCTGTGTGATCCTGATTGGTACTCCTTGATATTTGAATTGTTTCTTTCTGGCTTCTTGTAAGATTTTTTCTTTTGCTTGGAAACTTCAATTTGGCAGTTATATTTCTGGGTGTTTTCTTTTCTTGATCCAATGTCACAGGTGTTCTATGAATCCTTTCAATGTCTATATTGCCCTTTTGTTGTAGGACTTCAGGGCAATTTTACTGAATTATTTCTGTTAGTATGGAGTCCAGGTTTCTATTAATTTCTGGTTTTTCAGGAAGACCAATTATTCTCAAATTGTCTCTTCTAGACTGGTTTTCTTGGTCTGTCACTCTCTCATTGAGATAGTTCATGTTTCCTTCTATTTTTTCAGTCTTTTGACTTTGTTTTATTTGTTCTTGTTGTCTTGAGAGATCATTAGCTTCTACTTGCTCAATTCTAGCCTTTAGGGATTGATTTTCGGCTATAATCTTTCGGTTTTTGGCTATGATCTTTTGATTTTTGGCTATAATCTTCTGGTTTTCGGCCATAATCTTCTGGTATTCCTTTTCAATCTGGTCATTTCTGGTGTTCAATTTGCTTATCAGTTCATTTGGTTTCTGAGCCTCACTTTCCAATTGCAAGATTCTACCTTTTAAACAGTTATTTTCTTGCCAGATCTCTTCCATTTTCCTCAAAATCTCAGTTTTGAACTCTTCCATAGCTTGTGAGGAGTTTTCCTTATTTGAGGAGGGTCCAGATGCTTCTTTGTTCTCCTCCTCTGTTTGCTTGGTTGTCTGGATTTTCTCTGTGTAAAAGTTGTCGAGACTTCTTTTTCTTGTTGTTAATCTTTCTCTTCTGAACTTCCTGAGACTGGGTAGCCATCGTTAGCCCAGTAGCTTCTCAGGTTTATCCTCGCGCTCAGGGTCTGTCTGCGGTCAAGCCCCCTGGTGGACCCCCTTGCTTGATCATCTGCCGGAGGTTTCTTTACAAGTCTCAGGGTGCTGCTTCCCCAGTCGTATACCCGTCTGCACTGGTTCCCCACTCAGGGTTTCAGAGCTTTAGCTTGTGGCTGTGTCTGCCTCCACCCACGCCTCTGCCCGTGCCTGCACTCTGAGTCCGCGCTCTGCGTCCTGCGTCCGCTCTCGGTGCCCTGCTCCCACGCTCAAATTTTGTGTGCGTTCGTTAGCTTTTTGGGGTCCTAGATCTTGCTACTCTCAGGAACAGGCCCCGGAGCTGCCAATGACTCGATGGGTGCCCCAAACTTGCTCTATTTCTTTTTAGCTGGCTTCGGCGCTATAGGTGTTTTGTGTGGAGGGGGTGGGGGTGGGGTGGTTGCTCAGTCCGCAATTTAGTGAGAGCTGTTTCACCCCTTTATAGCATGGAGATGTCCCGATTCCACGTACCTTCCACGCTGTGTCCTGTTGTGGGGTTCCTCCATTTGTCTGGACTTGTTTTTATGTCACCTTGAGGAGTTTTGTGTGTTTTGGTCAGGAGAGATTAAGAGCTGCTTCTTACTCTGCCGCCATCTTAACCCGGAACCAGAGTTTTTTGTTATAAGGTTTTTTTCCCATTTTGTTGTTTCCCTTTTGATTTTGGCTACATTGTTTTTGTTTTTACAAAAGCTTTTTAGTTTGATATAATCAAAATCATTTATTTTACATTTTGTAATTTTCTCTAGCTCTTGCTTGGTTTTAAAATCTTTCCTTTCCCAGAGATCTGACAGGTAAACTATTCTATGTTCACTTAACTTATTTATAGTTTCCCTCTTTTTATATTCAAGTCATTCACCCATTCTGAATTTATCTTGGTGTAGGGTGTGAGATGTTGATCTAAACCTAATCTCTCCCATATTGTTTTCCAAATTTCCCAGCAGTTTTTGTCAAAGAGTGGATGTTTGTCCCAAAAGTTGGGATCTTTGGGCTTATCATACACTGTCTTGCTGATGTCACTGACCCTAAGTCTATTCCACTGATCCTCCCTTCTGTCTCTTAGCCAGTATCATATAGTTTTGATGACTGCTGCTTTATAGTACAGTTTAATATCTGGTACTGCTAGGTCCCCTTCCTTCACATTTTTTTTCATTATTTCCCTTGATATTCTTGATCTTTTGTTATTTCAGATGAACTTTGTTATAGTTTTTCCTAATTCAGTAAAAAAGTTTTTTGGTAGTTTGATAGGTATGGCACTAAATAGGTAAATTAATTTGCGTAGAATGGTCATTTTTATGATGTTAGTTCGTCCTACCCATGAGCAATCAATATTTTTCCAATTCTTTAGATCTAGTTTTAATTGTTTGGAAAGTGTTTTGCAGTTGTTTCCATATAATTCCTGTGTTTGTTTTGGTACATAGATGCCTAAGTATTTTATATTGTCTAGGGTGATTTTAAATGGTGTTTCTCTTTCTACCTCTTGCTGCTCTAATGTATTGGAAATATATAGAAATGCTGATGATTTATGTTCATTTATTTTGTATCCTGCCACTTTGCTAAAGTTGTTGATTATTTCTACAAGCTTCTTAGTTGATTCTCTAGGATTTATTAAGTAGACCATCATATCATCTGCAAAGAGTGATAGCTTGGTCTCCTCATTGCCTATTTTAATACCTTCAATTTCTTTTTCTTCTCTAATTGCTACTGCTAGTCTTTCTAGTACAATGTTAAATAATAGAGGTGATTGTGAGCATCCTTGTTTTACTCCTGATCTTATTTGGAAGGCTTCTAATTTATCCCCATTGCATATGATGCTTGTTGATGGTTTTAGATATATACTGTTTATTATTTTTAGGAAAGGTACTTCTATTCCTATACTTTCTAGTGTTTTCAATATAAATGGATGTTGTATTATGTGAAAGGCTTTTTCAGCATCTATTGAGATAATCACGTGATTTTTGTTGCTTTGCTTGTTGATATGGTCAATTATGTGAATGGTTTTCCTTATGTTAAACCATCCTTGCATTCCTGGTATAAATCCCACCTGATCATAATGAATAACCCTTATGATCACTTGCTGCAGTCTTTTTGCTAGTATTCTGTTTAAGATTTTTACATCTATGTTTATTAAGGAGATTGGTCTCTAGTTTTCTTTCTCTGTTTTTGATCTACCTGGCTTTGAGATCAGTACCATATTTGTATCATATAAGGAGTTTGGTAGGACTCCTTCTTTGCTCATTATGTCAAATAATTTGTATAGTATTGGAATTAGTTTTTCTTTGAAAGTTTGATAGAATTTACTTTTGAATCCATCTAGTCCTGGGATTTTTTCTTAGGGAGTTCTTTGATGACTTGTTCAATTTCTTTTTCTCATATAGGATTATTTAAGTATTTCATTTCTTCTACTGTTAATCTAGGCAATTTATAATTTTGTAAATATTGATCTATCTCACCTAGATTGCTATACTTATCGTCATATAATTGGGCAAAATAGTTTTTAATGATTGCTTTGATTTCCTTTTCATTCCCCCTTTTCATCTTTGATACTGATGATTTTGTTTTCTTTTTTCCTTTTTTAAATTAGATTAACCAGTACTTTGTCAATTTTTTTAAGTACAAGCTTCTAGTCTTATTTATTAATTCAATAGTTCTTTTACTTTCAATTTTAGTAATTTCTCCTTTTATTTTTAAAATCTCTAATTTAGTTTTTAACTAGGGATTTTTAATTTGTTCAGTTTCTAGTTTTTTAAGTTGAATGCCCAGTTCATTAATCTCAGCTCTCCTGAATTTGTTAATATATGCACTCAATGATATAACTTTTCCTCCTAGAACTGCTTTGGTTGGGTCCCATAGATTTTGGTAAGAAGTCTCATCATTGTAATTCTCTTCAGTGAAATTATTGTTTCTATTATTTGTTCTTTAGATTATTTTGGAGAATCATATTGTTTAATTTCCAGTTAGTTTTTGGTTTGCCTCTCCATGTATCACTGCTAATAACTATTTTTATTGCATTATGATCTGATAGGGTTGCATTTATTAATTCTTCTTTTTTGCATTTGTTTGCCATATTTCTATGCCCTAGTACATGATCAATCTTTGTGAATGTTCCATGTGCTGCTGAAAAGAAGGTCTATTCCTTTTTGTCCCTATTTATTTTTTTCCATATATCTATTAACTCTAATTTTTCTAGGAAATCATTTACGTCTCTTATCTCTTATTTATTTTTTTGGTTTGATTTATCTAGATCTGATAGGGGAAGGCTTATGTCTCCTGCTAGTATGATTTTATTATCTATTTTCTCCTTGAACTCTGCCAGTTTCTCCTTTAGAAATTTGGATGTGATACCATTTGGTGCATACCTGTTGAGTACTGATATTTCTTCATTGTTTATATTGCATTTTATCAGTATGTAATTACCTTCCCTATCTCTTTTAATCAGATCCATTTTGAATTTGGCTTTGTCAGAAATCATTATTTCAATTCCTGCCTTCTTTTTCTCAGTTGAAGCCCAATAGATTTTGCTCCAACCCTTTATTTTTACTCATATGTCTGTCTGTCTGCCTGTCTCATGTGTGTTTCTTGTAGACCACACATAGTAGGATTTTGGTTTCTAATCCACTCTGCTATTTGCTTCAGTTTCATGGGCGAGTTCATCCCATTCACATTCAGAGTTATAATTATCAACTGTGTATTTCCAGACATTTTGATTCACTCTCTTTGTCCTGCCCTTTCTTCTTTCACTATTTCTTTCTATACCAGTGTTTTGTGTTTAATCAGTTCCCTTAATCCCCTCCCTTATTGTACTTCCCATTCTTCCCCCTCCCTTCTTATTCCCCACTTATTTTTCTTTGTGCTCTTTTTAAGCTACCCCCCTGCCCTCTCCCTCCCTAGTATTGCTTACCTCCCCATCAGTCCTTTTGTTACCCTTCTATTTCTCTATAGAGCGTGAATCAATGCTCTGCCCCAATGGATCTGATTGTTCTTCCCACTTTAAGTTAATTTAAATGCACTTAACAATTAAGTGTTTCCTCTCTCCAACCTCTTAAGCCTTCCAGTGTATTCATATTCTCCCCTGTTTGCCCCATGCGCTTCTTTATGAAATATAAATTTACTCCACTTTGTCTATTTTACCATTTCTATTAATATTATCTCCTTTCCCCCCTCTATTTTTATATATATATTTATACATATATTTGTATGTATCTTGACATTTCATCCTATACAGTTTGTCACTGTTTCCTTTAAGCAAACTTTTTCTAGTTACCCTGTTGATAATAACAATTTTTAATATTTTCCAATATCTTCTTTTCTCCTAGTGATATAAATCAGTTGAACTTATTGGGTCCCTTAAAGAAAAGGTTGTTTTTGTTTTGTTTTTGTTTTTTTTTCTTCTGCTCCTTTCATTATCTTATAGTGATTCTCTTGAGTTCTGCGTTTGGGCAGCAAACTATCTGTTTAAGTCTTATTTTTTATTTATGAATGCCTCGAAGTCTTCAACTTTATTGAATGACCATACTTCCCCCTCAAAAAATATAGTCAGTTTTGCTGAGTAGTTGATTCTTGTTTGTAGACCCAGTTCTCTTGCTTTACCGAATATTATATTCCATGCCTTCCATTCCTTCAATGTAGATGCAGCCAGATCACGTGTTATCCTAATTGTGGTTGCTGGGTATCTGAATGACTTCTTATTAGCAGCTTGTAATATTTTTTCCTTGGTCTGGTAGTTTTTGAATTTGCCTATAATATTCCTGGAAGTTGTCAGTTGTGGATTAAATGTAGGAGGTGATCTGTGGATTCTTTCAATTTCGACTTTTTCCTCTTGTTTGATAATGTCAGGGCAGTGTTCTTGGGTAATTTCCTATAGGATGATGTCTAGGCTTTTCCTTTTGTCATGATCTTCCATTAGACCAATATTTCTTAAATTGTGTCTTTGAGGTCTGTTTTCCTGATATTTGATTGTGTCCATGAGGTGTTTCATAGTCTCCTCAAATTTTTCATTTTTTTGGTTTTGTTTTATATATTCTTGCTGCCTTGTGAAGTCATTTGTTCCTAGCTGTTGAGTACTATTTTTTAAAGACTGAATTTCCTCCCTGGCTTTTTGGTCATCCTTCTCCTTCTGGTCAAATTTTCTTTGTAAATCATCTTTTGCCTTCTTTGCTTTGTTTTCAAGGTGGCCAATTTTGGCTTTTAAGACCTTATTTTCTTGTTTCAGTTCATGTATTTCATTTTTCAAATTGTCTTCAGCTTCTCTTTATTGTTTTTTCAGTTCCTGAAATTCTTGATTTAATTGAATTTTGAGATCTTTCAAAGCCTGTGTCCAATTCTTTGGAGCTTCCTGATCTTCTATTTCATTTGTTCTTTTTTTGCTTCCTGGAAAGAAGCTGTCAATTGTAATTTCTTTTCTCTTTTTCTGTTGTTTACTTATATTTTTTCCTTTTCTGTTCTGCTAGGTTAAGCAGATGGATTTAATGCGCTTTGATGAAAGAGCTTCCCCCAGCTGGCAATGGGGGTTTGTAGTTACTTTCTCTGCAGTCTATGGGGGAGGGGTGTTGGAATTTCCCTCACCTCTGAAGACTTCTTGTCTGTCCAGTTGATGGGATTAAACCTGGACTGGGTTAAACTTTAGTTCCCAATGTGCCCTCAGGCCAAAACCTTGAGAGAAAAAGGAGGGGAAAGATGGAGTGCCTTTGCTGAGCTATCTAGCAGTAGGGTCACCTCAGTTCTGTCCTGCTGCTAGACTTGGCCTTCTTTCCTCTCGAAGTGCCCTGTTCTCTATCTCCATGTGGTAAGGCACATAGGCATGAAGTTTTGCTCCATCTAAGCCACCATCTTCCTACAGTTTTTGCTGTGTTTCTCTGGCTTTCTCCTCTGGACACCTCCCTGCCATATGTGTTCAACTCCTTGAATCTGGCTCCAGCAAGGCCCTTCTCCAGGCTGGTGTGTTTGCCCATCTGGAGATTTCAGGGCCTGCTGGAGACTCCACATAGCCCATGTGGGAGGGGTCCTGGGGTTTCCCTTACAAACTCTCAGACCCACCAGTTCAAGAATTCAAGCCTTTTTCTTGTTATCTCTTGAGCTGTCCAGCAGTAGGATCCCCGTGCTCTGTCCTATTGTTATATTTGGTGTTCTTTCTTTTTGAAGTGTCTTGTTTTTTATTTCAGTGTGGAAAGGGTGCAGAGGTCTTAAGATTTGTTCTGTCTAAGCTGCCATTTTCCTCTTATTCTTTTTTTAAAACCATAACTTCTGTCTTAGAATCAATATTGTGTATTGGTTCCAAGGCAGAAGAGCAGTAAGGGCTAGGTAATAGGTGAGGGATCACTGTATGCCTATAAGTAAGTATTGTAACCATTAAGTCTTGTTTAGTTTACAATGTTGTAGATGATTTATAAGGTCCTTTCCTTCTTTCAGTCCATGTAAGGCTCCTTGATGCTTTTTATGCCAATCGACCCCCTACAACTAAAATGTTTCTCCTTTCCCTGAGCAGGACACCATTGTGCTTAGCTTTGCTGGTCCTATTGGCACAGCCTGAACATGAGCTCCATCTCACCTCACCTGATATTTTCTTTGCAGGCAAGCAGTTTAAATGTACAGTGTGTGACTACACAGCTGCTCAGAAGCCACAGCTCCTACGCCACATGGAACAGCATGCCTCCTTCAAGGTAAGGAGCAGCAAATCCGAATGGACTCTTAAAGTGGAATTACTGCTCACTTTTCACCAAGTTTCTTTTTCAAATTGAATTTTAGATACTTTTCATTTTTTTATTTATACATTAGATCAGGTTTCTTCTGTTATTACAGCAGCACCTGGAATTGAAATTATATCTGTTTTTAACCTTCTATTTTAGACACATAATCTTTTCAGTATGGTATATTTTAAAAAAATCTGTTCCACTGATAGTCTGTTAAACCCCAACAATAATAACAACAGATTCTATCACTTAGTGTATCTATTTATATTTATCCTGTTAATTTGTTTGTTACATAATCTCAATGTCTGCATTATTATTGATCATTTTAAACTGTTAAACATCTTAGGGATTGTATCCAGTGAATTTATATGGTGTAGAAGCTGGCCCTATGCCTCATATCAATGGTCGTTTCAAATATATTGTTAATGATAATGGTGACATATAGAACAATGAGAAATGAGAAGTCAAGTATGTGAGTGTATGAGGTAGAATTGGGAATAGTACTAAGCTCTTCAATAATAACAGTAGCCACAGGCCAAAAATAACTGTAAGCAGAAACTGAGATATTAATTGCACATAAATCATTAGCCTCTTCTAATTCTTAATTTGCAGTTACTCCTTCTGTGGGGAAGACTGAAATATTGTGTCTTATTGTGTTGGGAGAATCACACCTATTGTTCCTTTAAGTTATTTTCGTATAGCTATATACTTTATATTAGAGAAGTAGGCTATATGCATATATTTTATATTTCTGTGTGTATTGTGTATATATGCACATATAGATAATATTTATATATGTGCTCTGTAACCTATTAAAGATCATACTAGTTAGATCTTGAGCAAGAGTCATGCATTCTGTTGTTAATATGTGGTGGTTTTAAGAGTTCCTAAATGTATTGATATTTTTTGTATACCTACCCCATAAAACATATAAATATGTTGCTGTATTACAATATTTCCTCATCCAGTGTCTTACTGTGTTATGGAAGTGACTCATTTCTCAAAGGCTGTGTTAGTTTAGTATAGGTTCTTGAGAGAGTGTATAATTTGAGTATCTGCCTAGCTTCTTTTGTAGAGGACTAGCACTAAAACAGCTATATATTCATAGGATATTATTTATGAAAAATGGACCTTGCTTATATCAATTAGTAAACATTTACTAAATACTTATTATGTACATACCAGGCAGTATGCTAGGCATTAAAATTCTAGTTCTTACTAGAACATTTATGTTTATAGTTTTGATATTTGTTATATTCCTTTAATGAAAATAATGCTAAAACTAAAAAAAATTATCCCTTAAGAAGCTCACAATCTAAGAGACAATAAGCAAATAAATATGTACATACAAACAATATACAGGAAAAATGGGAAGTAACTAAAAGAAAGGGAACCTTGATTATCAGTTATGTTTTATAGCTTTGTTATTTTTCAGCTCATCACTTTTTTTTATTCTAGTGCATTTACTAAGGGCTTAAGTTGGAGAGAGGGGACAGAAAAAAAGATTGAATGAGAGAAGGAAGGAAAGATGAAGAGGAAAGGAGAGAGTGAAGAAGAGTTTTAGAGAGTAATACAGAGAAGCTGATTTAGATATGGAGGGAGAAAGTGGGGAAGAGAAAATGAGGGAAGAAACTGAGACAGGATTGAGAGAAAGGGAGCTCAGGTCCTTACTCCATGAATTAACCTTTGTTTGGTTTTTTCCATTATAGCCAGTCATTCTCCTTTGACATTCTCAGCTGATAGCCTTTATCTTCCTTTTTAATCCCTGACTTCACTATCTTAGAATCTTTCTATCTTTTTAAGATGGTGAGGAATGAATGATGTTTTCTAAACTAATCTAAGAAAAAAGTGGCATTATGATTCTTTTCTTTTCCTTGTTAGCACTTTATATCTTGGATTATTCTTCCATCATTGTATGAGTTTTTAACCTGGGGCTAATATTTTGATAACTATCTCATTATAATTGGTTTCCTTTATAATCCTCTGTGTTTTATTTTATCCATTAAAATCATTATTCTGAAATATTCTGAAAGCCCATAGGCTTTCCTAGATTTCCAGAGTCGATGACACCAAGAATATTAAGATGCCTTTTCTTGGGGGATGAGTGATGATTTTTTTTTTTAGCTTTAGCATTATTTTCATCAAAGGCATATGCTGTTAAATATTAAAAATGAAAATTATGAACATAAATGGTCAAGTAAGAACTAGGATTTTAGTTTAGCGACCTCAAGTCAAATTTCTGCCCTACCATATATTAGTTGGGTGACTTTGGACCTTTGTAGCTCTCTGAGCTTTAATTTCTTCTTTTGTAAAATGAAGCCAGTAATACTTGAACTACTTTACTTCTTGCTTCAGAGAGGTTTTGTGAGGAAAGAACTTCGTACTGTGGAACGCTGCATAAACATGTGTTATTGTTACCATAAAACATTGTTAAAGCAGAAATGAAACATGGTTTTTGATCAATGCTACTTAATGAGAGAGTGAAGAGGTAAGGGTTACGATTTTATAGGAGATCTTTGTGGCAGTTCAGATTACCTTCTTCCACAGAGAATGATGACAGTTCTCAAGGATGATTGATTACTTGAGTAAAAGCTTTGAGAGGAAAGCTTAAAAAATTTATCTATTCAGAGTATGAGGATTTTGTTTCTTTTGCTTTGGACATCTGTACGTTTTATTTAAGGATCAGAATTACTAATATTTTCCTACATAGTAGATTTTATCCCTTTGCTCATTTTTAGATTCAGCTATTTGAGATTCCTATTATAAGCTTCATTTCCTCCAGTGAGATGCAGATTATGAGTGGAAAGTGAGAGTCCCACTGAATTCTGCTGTGATCAGACCACATGTAGAATACCATGTCCAATTCTGAAAGCTCCATTTTAGAAATGGGCATTAACAAGTCTGAGTGTGTCCAAAAGAAGTGACTGGAAATTATAGCATACAAGGACTGGCAGGAAGAATTAGGGATAGAAGGAGAAACAAGGTGCAAGAGAATGTACTGTTATCCTTTTTGAAATTTATAATGGATTATCTTATAGATGAGAATTAGTTTGTTTTACTTGACCTCAAAAGGAAGATGTGGGATTTATGGGTAGAAATTATAATAGCATATATAGTTGTTATAAAAATAAAGAAGGTATCTTTATTACTACTAGTTATCCTAGTTGTTATTCATCTGGGCAGCTGTGCTTTGATTCCCTTGATGGCTGGTGCAAGGACACCCGAGCCCTGCCACTCACCTGGATGTTAATAACTGCCCCTTCTTGATAACAGTGCCCAGGCAGGATCCCTAAAGGTCAATGGATAGGTAACCCTTTCAGGTCCCACCTGGGGTTGGATTGATTATTAGTATTGGGCTCTATTAGCCTTGGATAATGTTCATCTGACTGCGTTGCTCCCTCCCCAGAGTGGTGATGTAATAACTATTCAAGGAAGGTACTTAATAATCTTTATCTATGATGTTAATAAGGGAAAGGAATGATCAGGAACTGATTGGGGATAGGAGACCCTGTCACTAAAAGCTATGACACTAATCCCTCAGGACTGTAGGCTGCTTCAGTAATGTTGGAGCTCTTGTTCTTTACCTCCTCTGGCTCAGCTTGGGCACAGCCAAACCAGAGTAAGCAATCTGCTTGGTTGATACAGATATCGATAATCCCTCTCAGCTTCTTACTGCCTGTCATGTCAGTTCTACAGCCATATATACCTCCCTTACCACCCTCTGCTTCTTCTCCTCTTCACTTCCTGGTTCCCCTCTCCCCCAGCCTGGGATACCTAAATATCTAGTGATGGTTTAGATGCCTAAATAGCTAGGGGGAATTTAGAGAGAACCAGGGGATCCACGGTCAGACCCACAGGTCAATTCTCCAAGATCAGATCAATGTTTCAAGTCAAGGGTTTCAGGCCAGGGTTCTCAAAATCAAAAGCCAAAAGCCAAAGCCAAAGCCAAAAGCAAAAGCCAAAAAGCAAAAGCCCCTGTCAGAAAGCTGACAGGGTATTTATACCCTTTGGCCAACTGCCTTTCCTCTTGTCCTCATGGCATCTGGGAACATTCTGATGTCTCAAACTGTCTTCACCTGTCAATCAAGGTGAGATTCTCAACTTCCAGAGTTTGACTATGACATAGTTGACTATGTAGGAAAGACGTTCCTCATAATTATAAGTGTTGAAAAATGGGATGATTTGTCCTTGAGTGGTGAATCCTTGAATCCTCATCATAGAAATTTCTTGACAAATGTTGAATTTACTTATCGAGGACAGTATAAGAAGGAGTTACAAGAGTTGATCTGTGAGATCCTGTGATCTAAGATATTAATTTATTCACTTCACTTTCATTCCTTAGATTATGTAGAACATGATTCGCCTTAGAGAATTATATTATTTCTTTGACCATGATTTCTTTTGCACGTTATGTATTTACTTCTTTAGAGCAGATAAAGAGCAGATAACTTGGTTATAAAGGTCATTAGACAATGACAGTTGTTAGCCTGTGTTGCTGTGATATAATAGAAAATGACTGACTAGCAGCAGTAACCTTGGATTATTCTTGGTCCTGTCTCTGAGAGCCTCTATTTTTCCATCTGCAGAGCAGAGGTAGTAATATTAGCATTACTCTCCTCATGGGACTGTTTGGAGGGAAATATGGGGTGAACCTTAAAGCTCTAGGGAAATGTGAGTTATGATGATGATGATGATGATGATGATGATGATGATGATGATGATGATTTGTCATCTCTGCATAGGAAGGTGATCTGGACCTCTGTATTCCTTTATGTGAAGCACCAAGTGAACCAACAGGCCCTTACTTAACTTTTATGTTATCTCCTGAAACAGCTCAATGGATTTCAGAGTATTCTGTATAGGAAGTCATGAATTCAGAAAGTGTATGTGCAAGACAGCAAAAAAGAAATGATATTCTAAAATCAGTATTTTCTAGCATTTGATCTTTTAGGAAGCTGTGCAGTGTGGCTTACTGCTGACTTTCCTTACTTTAAGACTCTCAATTCTGACAGAGAGTCATTTTCCTGACTACTTTGATCATTTCCTTGCACATCAACTTTTAGGACATGAAGCATTGTCTTACTTCTAAGAGGTAATAAACCTTTTAGTCTTAGATAAGTCATTTATATAAGACAGAAGGTCAGATTTTTATTCTTGAAAAGACATGAGTGAGAGTCTACTTATGGTAGGCATGTACATTTATAGATTTTAAAATAATTTAAGTAACTTATTGTGAACTTTAAAAAATTATAAAACCAATTAAATATTTATTTCAAGCTAATCAAACTTTAAAAATACCAGCATATGTATTTCTTTTACACAGGTGTTATATATCATGAACTCTTTTGACAGGTCTAGGGAAACCTATGGATCCTTTCTCAGAATAATTTTTTTTTCATTTTTAAGTTACAATTGTAGAATGCTAAATTTCTGTTAGAGTTTAATGAAAATAAAAGTATATTTTTTCATATTCAATTTCATGGACTCCAAAACTGGTCTGTAGACTCTAAATTAAGAACCCATGCTCTAACCACTTGCCACTTTCACCTTCTATACCCTCTTTCATTGTTTTTGTTGATCTGTTCCTATTTTTGTATCTTTTCTTCTGATATTAATATAGTATGCCTCAGTGTTGTCTATTGATCTTTACTTCCAATTTTTTAGCATGTGCCCCCTTTTTTCTTTTTATTCCTCACATTTATCATTCTTAATTATACTACATTGTTCATTACATTGATGTATCACACTTTGTTGAGCTCTTTCCCAGGTATTTAGATTATTGTATTAAGATACATTTTGTTTAGCCTTGAAATATATCAACAAAGCTTATATCATGGAATGTTATTAGCTGCTTCAAATGCCAAACTTGTACAGTATATATGTGCAGATTTGTTCCAGATCTGTGTTTTTATCAACATAGAGAAGACCCAGAATGGAAACTCCTTCCACTAGTGCATATTAGTTTTTCTACAATTTATAGACTTAGAAAACTGCTTGAGGGCACTAAGCTCAAGTGACTTGCCCATGCTCACATATCCAGTATATGTCAGAGGTAGGACTTGAACTCAGTCTTCCAAACTGCAAAGCTAGCCTGCTATCTTTTATGCCATATTGCTTATGGTGTATACATTTTATGTGCATGTACTGGTGCTCAAATGTATAGATACGTGTATTTTTAGATTGTATATGTCTTGATGCAACATGGCATAATGGATAGAGAACTGGATGTAGAGTCAAGAAAAGTTCCCCTCCCCAACCTCCAATTTCATCCAGGAAAATTACTTACTAGTTGTGTGACCATAGGCAAACCATTCAACTTTTGCCTTCCTCAAACAACTCCCAAGGATTTAATGATTAATTTATAGAGGGGTGTTGATCTGTTGGTAGAGAAAGCATCCATTCCAACATTCCCAAACTCATTGAATCCTTGAAAGTCAGAACCGATGGGGATGGTGATGCTGCTGCTGCTGGTGATAACTGACATTTATATTAGCATTTTGAGGTTTGCAGAGTGCTTATTTAATCCTTAAAATAATCCCAAGATTAAATTGGTACAAACACTATTCCCAAATTACATATGGGACAATATTGAGATTAAATGAAAATTTTCAGTGGCAAGTAGCCCAGTTTTTTTGTTTATTTATTGCTTAAAGTGGTGTGGAGGCTAATGTCTGACTAGCCTGGAATAGTACTCTTGAGTCATTATGAAAGGTTTTGAATACCAGACACATTCGTTACTTTATCTTAGAGGTAAAAGAGTGTCAAAAAAATTTTGTGGACAGCAGAATGATGTTGTAATTGTACTTCAAGAAGGAGGTTGACTCAAAGAAGAAAGTAGGCCTCAGGAGTCACTTTCCTAGCTCCAGTCATTTTCTTGAGTAAGTGGATAGCTGGTTTCCCCTTACTGTCTTCTGGAGATAATTTAATTTTGATTGAAGGTTAAGAAGTCCTGCCTGAGCCAAGCACTGGAACAATATTTAGTTAGGTTAATGTCTTTTTCTAACCTTTTGTATTTCTCTACTTTCACCTCTTTTATAAATAAAAGATTTATAATTTTCATATATGAACCAAACCATTAATTTTAACACTTAATAGTACTAAGTGGTTTAAGATGATATATAAAAAAAGAAAGGGGTGGGAATAGAAAATGGCACCAAGAGAAACAAAGAGAAGTAAGAAAAATAGAGTAAATTATACCACAAAGCGGTACATGTGAGGGGGAGGGGAAGAATACTATTATAAGAAGGAGAGGAATAGAGTGCTAATAGGTAATACTTAAACCTTACTCTCAGTTGAATCAACTTTGAGAGGGAAGAGCAACTAGATCCATTGGGGCATCAATTTCTATCTTACGGGGGCAGCAGGGTGGTTCAGTGGATTGAGAACCAGGCCTAGAGACGGGAGGTCCTAGGTTCAAATCTGGCCTCAGACACTTTCCTAGCTGTGTGTCCCTGGGCAAGTTACTTAACCCCCATTGCCTAGCCCTTACCACTCTTCTGCCTTGGAGCCATTACTCAGTATTGACTCTAAGAAGGAAGGTAAGGGCTTAAAATAAATGAACAAACAAATAAATAAATTAAAAAATTCTATCTTACCCTAGAGGGAAGTTGAGAGGGAAAAACCAAGGTGGGGAGTGGGGCAGAGAGTACTAAAAGGGAGGGAAAGATGAGGGGAGGGAATTTAATAGACCCTTAAGAAAAATAAGAGGGGATAAGAAGGGAGGGACTGGGAAGGGAGGTAAAATAAGAGTGGGAATTAGGGGGACTGATTAAAAGTAAAAAATTGGTGTAGAAGAAAATAGTGAAAGATGAAAGGGTAGGACTAGGAGAGGAAATCTAACTGATGGATACACCAGTGGTAATCATAACTCTGAATATGAATGAGATGAACTCACCAAAGCAGATAGCAGAGTGGATTAAAAACCAAAAGTCAAGAAATGCACATAAAGCCAATGGACACACACAGGTAAAGGTAAGAGGCTAGAGCAAAATCTATTGGGCATCAACTGAGAAAAAGAAGGCAAGAGTCCCAATTATGATATCTGACAAAGCCAAAGTAAAAATAGATCTGATTAAAATAGATAGGGAAGGTAATTATATCCTGATAAAAGGTAATATAGACAATAAGGAAATATCAGTACTCAACATGTATGCACCAAATGGTATATATAGCATTCAAATTTCTAAAGGAGAAACTATTGGAGAATAAGGAGGAAATAGATAGTAAAACTATACTAGTGGGACACATGAACCTTCTGTTATTAGATCTAGATAAATAAAATAAAAAATAAATAAGGAAGAGGTAAGGGATGTGAATGTGATATTACAAAAATTAGAGTTAATAGATATGTAGAGAAAAATAAATAGGGACAAAAAGAAATAATCTTTTTAGCAGCACACGGTACATTCACAAAGACTGACCATGTAATAGGTCATAAAAACATGACAAATAAATGCAAGAAAGCAGAAATAATAAGTGCAATTGCAACCTTTTCAGATCATAATACAATAAAAATAGTTATTAGCAAGGATACATGGAGCGGCAAATCAAAAATTAATTAGAAATTAAATAATATGATTCTCCAAAATTGGTTGGTTAAAGAACAAATCATATAAATAATAATTTCACAGAAGAGAATGACAAAGAGGAGACATTATATCAGGATCTATGGGATTCAGTCAAAGCAGTACTGTTAAGATTAAAAATGATAAAGATTGATATAATAAGAGAAATTAGTAGTTTAATTAAAGCCATGGCCATGTTGGTAAGATATATATAAGACTGTGCCTATCTTTTATATTTACCGACGGAGCCCATTCTCTCTCCCGCTCGCCAGCTAGCTCTTCAGGAAGACCAAGAAAAAGGACTTTCTCTAGGCCTTCCTCTGAATTTAAACTGCCCCCCCCTGCGTGGGGACCTTTGACGTCCCCACGCCCTAAGACCCATTGGAGTCATGGGTAATGTAGTCTCAAAGCCCCCACGTGTTCATAGGGAGTCTGCTAGACACTTCCAGATGGCACTTCCCGGAATTTAAAACAAACAGTACTCAGGGGAAAATTTATATCCCTGAGTGAATATATTAACAAATCAGAGAGGGCAGAGGTCAATGAATTGGGCATGCAAATTAAAAAACTAGAAAGAGAACAAATTGAAACTCCCAGATAAAAACTACATTAGAAATCCTAAAAATTAAAGAAGAAATTAATAAAATTGAAAGTGAAATAACTATTGAATTAATAAATAAGCCTAGAAGCTAGTAGTTAAAAAAAACAAAATAGATAAAGTGTTGGTTAATCTAATAAAGAATAGGAAAGAAGAAATCCAAATTAACAGTATCAAAGATGAAAATGGTGACCTCACCTCTAATGAAGAGGAAATTAATGTAATTATTAAGAACTATTTTGCCCAATTATATGGCAATAAATATGGCAATCTAGGTGATATAGATAATTATTTATGAAAATATAAATTGCACAGATTAACAGAAGAAGAAATGGAATACTTAAATAATGCCATATCAGAAAAATAAATTGAGCAAGCCATCAAAGAAATCCCTAAGAAAAAATCCCAAGGGCCAGATAATTTCACAAGTGAATTCTATTAAACATTTAAAGAACAACTAATCCCAATACTATACAAACTATTTGACAAAATAAATAAAAGAAGGAGTTCTACCGAATTCCTTTTTTGACTCAAATATAGTACTGATTCCAAAGCCAGGCACATAAAAAATAAGAGAGAAAACTACAGACTAATCTCCTTAATGAACTTAGATGCAAAAATCTTAAATGGTATATTAGCAAAAAGACTCCAGCAAGTAATCATGAGGGTTATTCATTATGATCAGGTGGGATTTATACCAAGAATGCAAGGATGGTTTAATATTAGGAAAACCATCCAGATAATTGATGATATCAACAACCAAACCAACAGAAATCACTTGATTACCTCAAGAGATGCTGAAAAAGCCTTTGATAAAATACAAAATTCATTCCTATTGAAAAACATTAGAAAGTATAGGAATAGAAGGGGTTTTCCTAAATAATATATGATATATATGTTATATACATATATAAATAATATATAAATAATAAACAGTATATATTTAAAACCATCATCAAGCATCATCTGTTATGAGGATAAATTAGAAGCCTTCCCAATAAGATCAGGCATGAAACAAGGATGCCCATTATCACCTCTATTATTTAACATTTTATTAGAAACACTAGCAGTAGCAATCAGAGAAGAAAACGAAATTGAAGGTATTAAAATCAGCAATGAGGAGACTAAGCTATCACTCTTTGCAGATGATATGATGGTCTACTTAAAAAATCCTAGAGAATCAACTAAAAAGCTAGTAGAAATAATCAACAACTTCAGCAAAGTTGCAGGATACAAAATAAACTCATATAAATCATCAGCATTTCTATGTATCTCCAATACATCTCAGCAGCAAGAGTTAGAAAGAGAAATTCCATTTAAAATCACCCTAGATAATATAAAATATTTAGGAATCTATTTGCCAAGAGAAACACAGGAATTATATGAACATGACTACAAAACATTTTCCACAAAATTAAAATAATTGCTCATGGGTATAACGAGCTAACATAATAAAAATGACAATCCTGCCCAAATTAATTTACTTATTCAGTGCCATACCTATCAAACTACTGAGGAAATTTTTTACTGAATTAGAAAAAACTATAGCAAAGTTCATTTGGAAGAACAAAAGACCAAGAATATCAAGGGAAATAATGAAAAATGTGTGATGGAGGGGAGGCCTAGGAGTATCATATCTTAAATTGTACTATAAAGCTGTGGTCATCAAAACAATATCTTAGCCAATAGGGTAAGAGACAGAAGGGAGGATCAGTGGAATAGACTTGAGGTAAATGATCTCAGCAAGATAATGTATGATACACCCAAAGATCCCAGTTTTTTGGACAAAGAGGCACTATTTGACAAAACCTGCTTGGAATAATTAGAAAACCATATGGGAGAGATTAGGTTTAGATCAGCTTCTCACATCCTTACACCAAGATAAATTCAGAATGGGTGAATGACTTAAATATAAATCAATTAGGTGAGCATAGAATTGTTTACCTATTAGATCTACTGGAAAGGAAGGATTTCAAGACCAAGCAAGCAATAGAGAATATTACAAAATTTAAAATGAATAATTTTTGATTACATTAAATTAAAAAGGTTTTGTACAAACAAAACCAATGCAACCAAAATTAGAAGGGAAGCAACAAATTGGGAAAAAATCTTTATAACAAAAATGTCTGAGAAAGGTCTAATTACCCAAATTTATAAGGAACCAAATCAGTTGTACAAAAAATCAAACCATTCTCCAATTGAAAAATGGGCAAGGGACATGGATAGGTGATTTTCAGATAAAGAAATCAAAACTATCAAGAACCACATGAAAAAGTGTTCTAAATGTCTTATAATTAGAGAAATGCTCATCTAAATAACTCTGAGATACCACCTCACACCTAGCAGATTGGCTAATATGATAGCAAAGGAAAGTAATGAATGTTGGAGGGGATGTGGCAAAATTGGGACATTAATGCATTACTGGTAGAGTTGTGAATTGATCCAACCTTTCTCAGAGACAATTTAGAACTATTCTAAAAGATCTTTAAAAGACTACCTACCCTTTGATCCAGCCATACCACTTCTGGGTTTATACCCCAAAGTGATCATAAGGAAAATGACTTGTACAACAATATTTATAGCCACACTATTTGTTGTGACAAAAAATTGGAATATGTGGGGATGCCCTCTGATTGGTGAATGGCTGAACAAATTGTGGTATCTGTTGGTTATGGAATATTATTGTGCTCAAAGGAATGATAAATTGGACAAATTCCATGTGAACTGGAATATCCTCCAGGAATTGATGCAGAGTAAAAGGAGCAGAACCAGTAGAATATTATACACAGAGACTGATACACTGTGGCATAATCGGATGTAATGGAGTTCTCTACTAGCAGCAATGCAGTGATCCAGGATAATTCTGAGGGACTTATGAGAAAGAATGCTACCCATATCCAGAAAAAGAACTGTGAGAGTAGAAACACAGAAGAAAAGCAACTGCTTTATCACATGGGTCGATGGGGATATGACTGGGAATATAGGCTCTAAATGATCACCCTAGTGCAAATCTGAATAATATGAAAATAGGTTTTGATCAAGGACACATAAAAAAGCCAGTAGAATTGCTCGTTGGCTACATCAGGGGGGTGGGAGGAGGAGAAGAACATGAATTATGTAACTATGGAAAAATAATCTAAATTAATGAAATAAATAAAAATAATAAAAATAACAATAAAAAATAGAGTGGCAAGAGTAACTCCATTAATACCCTTTGTAGAGTAATGGTAAGTACCATTTCGATTATTTTGATTGATTTTAGTTCTCAAAGAAAGAGAAAGGGTCAGGGAAAAAGTAAAGAAAGAATAGTAGGACTTAAAATGGATAGGATATGAAGATGAGGGTATAGGTTCCAGAGAGGGAGCGCCAATGACTTAATTCCTCTTAGGCATGGTTTTAAATACAGAACTGAAAATTGATTTAGATTCAAATCCTGACTCTGATGGCTTTTGGCAAATCCATTAATTTTTCTTTCTAAGCTTCAGCTTTCTTTAATGTTAAAGGACATACCGCTGTATTATGTGCCTCCCCAGGTTGTTGCAAAGAATGTTCTCTGTTAACCTGAAAATTTCATAGAAATTGGAGTTTTTGTTATTAGTTCCTATAATTTTATTATTAGTTGCTATAATTAGTTGGTAGTCCTATAATAGTTATCATTATTAGCTTCTATAATTTTAACTATGCTGATGAAAAACCTGGGACTGACTTTGTACCTGTGTAGATGGCATATTTATTAAAGCACTTCTTTATACAAGGTGCTCCAAAAGTCTTGGTACAGTTTTCAATTTTAAGAGTTTTAATAAGCTTTAACCAATTTTAGTAGTAAGCTTCAGTAGCTTAAAACTGCATTTATTTTTTGGGATACCCTACATATGTGTTTTTGTTTTTCATTGTTAAATAAACATATTATCCCAATCTGATATAATTACACAATCTCAAGAGGTTGAGGGGACTTAAGAGTACATGTAGTTCCTTCTGTACCTGAACAGAAACCTCACATTACAACAATCCCATTCATGTGGTCATTTAGCTTCAATACCTAGGGAAGAATATATTAATTCTTTAAAAAGTCCCTTCTATTTATAGATGCCTCAAATTGTTTCAGGTTTTTTCTTCAAACCTAAATCTTCCTCATTGAAACTTCCCTCGATTGTTTTAGTGTTTTGAGTCCAGGCAGGACAAATTGTATCACTATTCCAAATGAGAGCCCTTCAGATACTTGAGAACTGTTATGTTCTCTAAGTCCTTGTTTCGCTAGTTTAAAACATCCTTGTTTCTTTAATCTATAAATTTAAGTTCTTTCATTCCCTTACCATTATGGTCAACAGATTCAGAGCCTCTTTGGATTGGAAAGGGCCTCAATGTTCATATATATTCAGCCCATACCTGAGAAAGAATACCTTCAACATATCTCACAAGGGTATTTCAGCCTTTGCCTAAAGACTTTCAGTGAAGCGAACCATGTTCTTCCCAGACTGTCCTAGGAAGCTTTTCCTGGCATGGAGTCATGAACTGCCCCTGTAATATTCCTCTAGTGCTTCTGATTCCATTCTTTGTTTTTTGTTTTTTTTTTTCTAGCTTGTCAGAATCTTGTGTTGACTGTCTTATATGTTAGCCATCTATTTGCTTTGTGTTATTTCTGTATTTGATAAGGGTACCACTTATTCTTTTACCCAAATATAAATAGCACTGGGATAAACATAAGTCTTGAGGCATTGCTCTAGAAACTATTTTCTAGGTTGGGATGAACCATTAATGACTATTCATTGAGCCTAACTTTGCAACTAGTCACCTCCCCCTGACTGCCTCTGATTTGTTAGTACTTTTATTAAAAAAAGAAAAGTGCTATCCTACATTGGAAGAGGTATGATATGGCTAGAACACAGAAGGATCATGACCTCTCTAGACTCATGTACTGGTTTCTGTCTCTTAATATACTTTTAAGACATAAAGTTAGCATTTTAAGCTAATTTATCCCACTGTAATTCACACAGATACTAAAGTCCACTAAAATTTCTATGTCTTTTTCATGCAAACTATTTAATCTACTTGGACTGTCCCTATCCTGAACTTGTAGAGGTAATTTTTTTTGAACCTAGACATGGGATTTAGTTTTATTCCTCCAAAGATCCAGCTAATTAGATTTGCCTCATTACTTTAGTCTGATGAAATACTTCTATGTCCTGACACTGTCCTATATAGAAGCATAAGCTCTCTCTTTGATTCCTATCTTCTCCAAATTTGATAATCATGACATCCCTGTCTTTTGTCCAACTCGCTGATAAAAATGTTTGATAGCATAGATTCAAGGACATCTTGAAATCTTTTTGAGAAGAATGCTACCCCAATTTTATACTTATCTGGCATAGATATGACTACAGTAAAAAAAAATTATGAAGTCAAGCCAAGAAGCTGCTAGAATTAATGGAAAGCATAGACATTCTGGGACTCTACTAAATCCTTGGGGACTCTTCACCAGAGAAAGTTCTTTTAATCTTTATCCCCATTAAATTATAAAATAATGTGAAAATGAATGCAAGTTATTATTCAGTCACTCAATAAAAATTTATTAGGTGCCTACTTTGCTCAAGGCTATTTTTTAAATTCCTAACTAGATTGGGGACTAGTTAGGTTTGGAGACTAGTTATCCCTAGAGTAACTAAAATAATGTATCCCTTTGTTCTAACTAGATCCAAGTCTCCTAATAGTGACCAGTAAAATGGTCTGTAGGGGACAGCATTAAAAGGCATACTATTTCCTAATTGATTTTGGAAAGATTAAAAGAATTTGACCTGTGACAATCTAGCTATAGTGGATTATGGTGTTTTACACTATCATTATTAGCATAAATCAGTATGGGAAAGCATCAGAGGAAGTAGCTCATGAATCTTACATCCCAGATATATACCAATAAATTAAAACAGAGCCTTCAGTTGATTGCTCTGTGATATAACAAATTAAAAATGCTAATTTCAGTCACCCTTCTAAATGTCATAATGCCATTAATCTTTCAACACTCACTTTTTTCCTTTCCTACCAAATAAAACCAACAACTTCAAAAAGAGGATCAATTAACCATTTGTGATTTAAAAAATAGCAGCAGTCATTCTTTTATTTCTTCAAAGGTGATGGCCATGACACACTATCATCTCATAGTGAATTCCATGACACTGGAACTAGAAGCATGGCATCTGCTATTGAAATATACCTTCATTCTGATTCTGTGTGGTCCTCATTTCCATCATCCCTAGGCTGTCACAGCCTGAGCTCAGGATACCATCTGAGTACTTTAATATTCTTTAATATCCTCTTTTGGAAAAACCAAAGGACATATCACAGTCACGGTGTACCAGAAATTTCAGGCAGGATTCAAGAACCCAGGGGCAGGTCTGTGTTGGGATCATAGAATTTAGAATGACAATGGACCTTAGAGGTGATCTAGACAGACTTATTAATTTTACAAGTGAAGAAACTGATATCCACAGAGGTGAAGGGTTTTCCTGAAGAACACACAAGGGAGTGGAGCAAAAATTCAAATCCCATTCCTCCTGTAACAAAGAGTTAAAAAAAAGGAAAAAAAAAGTAGTTCAGCAAAGCTAAATGATACCTCAACCTTATTTAATAACATATATATCATGCTACACCTGTACTCTCCCACCATTCCATGAAAGGAAGGAGTTGAATTTTCTAATCCCTTTTCCAGGGCCAGGATTGATTATTATTTCCTAGCTTTCAGTTTTATTATTTTCATTGATGTCAAATTCATTATCTATTACGATTTTTCCTGGTTTTTCTTACCTCACCTTGCATTAGTTTATGTAAATCTCATATTTCTCTGAATTCTGTTTTCATTATGTCATATACCACAATGATACCCTTTTCAAGTACTGTGAGCTGTTTAACCATTCCATGATCTATGGGCATCTACTTTTATATAAGCAATGGAAGTGAATCTTTCATCTATATGGGATTTCTCTTTCTTTCTTTGAAGTCTTTATAGTATGTGACTAGCTAAGGAATCTCTGAATCAAAGGGTATGAATGTACTCACTTTTTAAACCTACTTCTAATTGTTATCTACACTGAATGGACTAATTCACATCTCTACATAGTTGTCTTTTTGTAAATACTCATCATGACTACTTGATTATAAGGAGACCGTATTATGACCCATGATAATATTTCTTATTGCCTTTGGATACAAACAAAAAGCAATTCAGTTATCTCTTGTTTGTCTCTCTCTGGAGAATATAGGAGTAATCCTTTTGGTTTTACATATTAAGTAATAATATTTAGTGCTTATATATTTTGAGGTTTGCAAAATATTTTACATATGTTAATTCATTTGATCCTCACAGTAACCCTGGGAGTTAGGTATTATGGTTACAGCCTTTTTACAGATGAATAAATTGAGGCAAAGCAAGGTTAAGTGACTTGCCCAAGTCACAAAGCTCATAAGTATTGAGGATTGTAAGAAGGGGGGTAGTAAATAATTGGGGTGTATTCTGTTAACCCCCTGAGTGTATGATTATGGGCCAAAGCTACTCACACCACCCCTCCTTACTAGGGAGATACTTGGGGTTGCTACATGAATGGAGGTCCCCCAATATGGACAAGTTAGGGATGAGAAGTTAGAGGGAGATAGTCTAATGAATGAGCCCCAAAGGAACCCCAACAATTGCTCGGAGCTGGGTTAAATTTACTCAAACCTCCCCTCTCCCCTAATGTTGATGGCAATTCAAAAAGGAGAGCAGTCCACCTTCCCCTCACAACCCACAAGGATTCAATCTCCCACTCAAATCAATTGCTGTCCAGATCTGACTAGAATCTCTCAACAAGGGGTTTATTAAGGAATAAAATACTTTGAAGGGTAAAGGAAAGGATATCAGGGAAAGAGGTGTAAGGTGATTCCCTAAATCCTATTATCTCTCTTTCCCAGGGCAGGGTAGTAACAGATATTTCTTCAGAGATCTCCAATTTGTCTGACCCTAGACCCCAGTAAACTCCTATCCTTATATTATCACTAGCTAAAGAGGGAAATGTAGAAATCTAGGTTCAAAGCAAGGTTGGTTAGCCCCCAGGGGCAGGCTCCCCCAGAAGTCCAGGCCCCCTGGCCCAAAATGAAGAAAATAGCTGTTCAGGTTCTCCACTGGGAAAAGGAATAACAGTCGAACAAATGGCTGGTTTGGTCTTCCCAAAAATCTCAGGAAAATTCTCTGGATTAGCCTGAAAGGTCTACAGCCCCACAAATTCACTACTCCCTCCTTGGCTGTGCCCCAAGCTTCTCAGAGATCTGTTGGCCTTCTCAGAATTCCTGCCCCCCCCCCCCCCCCGGCAACTGTTATTCTCTCTCTCTTGGTCCAATTTCTATGTTCCATTTGTCAGCTGTACCTGTAGGCTTGCTTAAGTCTTGCAATATCTTGTCCAGTCTGTTACATATCCCCCTTTTCGTTTTTCGTGGACCATCAACCTTAAGATCCACGTGTGTCCTATCTACACTACCTTATATAATCCCTTTCCTATTTTACTTCTACCCCCCCCCCATAAGAAATCCTTATACTTATCCTATCCCTATGCTATTGCTAATCTTCGCTAAGAAGGGTTAGGAAAATGGGTAGAGGAAATAATAGGGTATGCAAGGCTCAAAAGTATTTCCAAAGAGTAAAACAATTTTGTAACAAACAAAAGTTTTCCTAATGAACACAATGTCTAACTTTTGCTATGCAGCAATTTTCCATCCTTAGAAGTTTCTAAGCTATTTCTTTCTTAACTATGCTTTTTAACAATACTTTTAACTTGTTTCTACTTTGCATGTATATCCTATCTGTTAATGTAATTACAATTATCTTCTTCTAACTATTAATCCAACTATACTTTTAACTATCTATGCTCTTAATACAATTACTCATGTTAATGGTAATTGTTAGTCTATTAGTCTATTAGTATTACTAATTATCTTTTTAACTACTCTTAACCTTATGTTTCTATTCTTCCCCTACTTCTTACTTGCTAGATTTTTGAACTTTCCCTAACTACCTATCACTGTTGCTATTAACTATCTCCTAATTATGTTTAATTTTATTAGTATGTTTAGTATTTACATGCTTTTGGACTATTTACAGCCTACTCTATGGTTTCCCAACTTACGTTACAGATATTTATTAGATCTTACACTATGTACATATTTCTGCAATCTGTATTCCAGTGTTAACTAGACACAAGGCTTTTTAGCTTTTTATTTGGCTAATACCTTCATGAGTTCTAACTGTTCACATGTAGGTACATATTATACTTATATACATTTTTATGTTACAGTATTCTGACACTTGTTTATTTATACAAAGTGTCAGCTAGTTATCAGTTTTGTGTTGTAGTTTGTTTCCTTTTTATGTACTGTGCATGCAACATACTTACCTTTGCTTCATATAGTTAGTTCTCTTTCTTCTCATGTTGTCTGTAGTGTCGTTCATTGATGAATTTATATAATGTGTATGCAATTTTTCCCTATTGTGATGTTAATATGTGTTTTTGTGCTTATTGGTGTACCAGTCTTACACTTCCCATTTCCTGTCCTTCTTCTTGCAAAGTTCATAATTTTTTCTCAGTTCTTTTAAAGTTCCTTTTCCTTTTCACCTTGGCAATTTGCTGGTTTCGCTGGTTTTCTCTTGTCATCTTTATTGTAGCTGTCACATGTTTGGCTGTTGTCATATATCTTGTCGGATGTGTCTCTGGTCGGGATACTGGAACAGTATGAATTGTCTTGCTGTATTAGTTGTGTCAATCAATTGTGTGTGAATTTATGTTTTTTATGCACTTTCTTAAGCTTCTGTTACTTGGTCATTGATTTGTTTTTCTTGTTCTAATTGATTTGGATGTTCTTCAGTTTGCTTTTCTTTCTTTACATGACAAGCATGGTACCAATAATCTTTGTTTTGGACTTTTTATCATAGTCGGGGAAGTGACCAAGACCCGATGTGGTCCAGTCCATTTTCATCAAGTGGTGACTTTCTATCAATGTTCTTTAAATACACTATATCCATTACAGGATACAGGAAAAATATGGGAGGCTATTGGAAAAGTCTAGGAGAGAGATGATGGGGTATGAATAAAGAAACAAGAATGTGAGAAATGTTGAGGAGGCAGAATCAATTAGATTTGCCAGCTAAAAGAAGGATGAGTGAGAGTAAAAAGCTGAAGGTGACTCCATGGGTGCAGATCTGATAATTTGAACAACTGGGGTGATCTTAATGGAAACAGAAAAGTTAGGAGGGCAGATGTGTTTAGGAAGAGATAGGACTTCTGTTTTGAAGAATGCTTTTGTGGTATCCAAGTGGTGATGTCCAGCAGGTAGTTGAAAATTCAAGACCTGAATTTAGAAGAGTAATATAGACCAGGATGTGGAGATTCTAGAGTTGTTTGCATTGGATGGATAGATGAATGTATGTATAAAGCACTGTATTATGTCTTGGGGATAAAGAAAAAATAAGACACACTACTTTCAGGGAGTTCACATTCAAATAGGAGAGACAACACATAACAGGAGACAATTTATCTTCAAAGTTCTTTGCACTGATAAACTTGTATCCTTTTGTGATGCCGAAACTTTTAACAGTGCCAGGGACTTTGGGAGCAAGAGTTTTCCTTTCTGTGTCTTCAGTAGCTGAGCCATCCAGGCTAACTGTCTCTTCATTTTCCACCTGACTGCTTTCTTTTGGACTTAATCATCTCTTTGCACCATAAGTTCCTTGAAGGCACAGACTTTCTTTTTTTTTGTATTTCTGTCCCTAGATCTTACCACAGTACCTGGAATATAGTAGGTGCTATATAATTGTCATAAAATTCTAGTTTTATAAAAGTTAAGAAACTTGCTACCTCCCAGAATCCAGGAAGTGAACTGCTTGGAGAAGGTGCCATGGAGATGCCTGCAGACACCTCACAATGCACTGAAAGATCCAGAATGAACTTTGGGATGTAGTGAAATTGCACTGTGGGAGGTTGAACACATTTATTTTGTATGTATACTCTTCTGCCAAAGGGGACTACCCCTTTTTGTCAATGCACCTAGCAATCATTGGTTTTGTTTTCTTTCCCTTTTATTCCCAAATCATTTGTACTTTATAAGTAGGTTATGTTTACATGATCCTTTGGGGAGATTAGTCTCCCAAAGGATCCCAGGGAAGATTGTGTAATTAGAATTTGTTACCCTAAAAACTATAATCACCAACAAAACTATGAACCCCAGCACCCTACTCACTTCCTGTCTTTATGTGCTTACATAGACAGGATATAAATTGGGCGTAGCCCTGTCTCTTGGGCTCTTTCCTTCCTATCTCTGCTTTGGTGGAGTCAGGATTTTTGAGCAGGTAGAAAATCTTAGTCACATGGTTCTATTTTGTTAGATAATAAACTTTATAAAATATAATACTTGAAGTATTGGACATTAATTTAAATCTTACAGTGTTTAATAAATGTTGATTGACTGACTGACTAACTGGGGAGGCAGGAGCTGAAGTCCTTACCCAAACCTTTGCCAGGTCACATATCTCCACAAGTGTGAGATATCACACTGAATGATGAGAGGAGGCTGAAAGACAAGCTAAAAGGTCTAGGAAGTGAGGAAGGTCTACTGCTATTCCTAGTGCTTCTGGGATCAGGGCCTGGGATGTGTCCATCACAATTTATAGGAAGGAGGTTGTAGTGGTGGTAGTTTCATTTTCCTAGAACACACCACACCTCTTTTCGCTCCTGTGTAGTAGTGCCCTATTATTTTTAACTAGACTGGTTTGATTATTTTGTTAGTTAGAGACAATGAGGATGGCTATCCTCTATTCCACAGGGGTCTTTCTCCTGGATGATGACCGTAGTTGAGCTGAAAGTAGAGTCAGTCAGTGGTCCAGCCAGTGCTGATGATCCTGGGCAAGTTATATAACCTCATTTTCCACTACCTGTCTCCCAGAATTGTTGTGCATATCAAATGAGATAATATTTTAAAGTGCAGGACACAGTGCCTGTCACATGGTAAGCACTTAATATTTATTTCCTGTCTTCCATTTTTTCCTTCCTTTTGGATTGACCTACACATTTATGGCAGTTGATCAACAATTGGTGTTAGTAGTGGCCTAGGTTTCTTCCTTCATTGATGACTATGAGATTTGAATTGATCAACTCAATTTCAACATGTATTGGTTACTTAACAGAGCATGGACTAGAATGGAGGATGAATTGTGGCAGGCTATCCAACTAGCAGACTATTGCTATAGTTCAGGCATGGGGAAATGAGGGCCTTCACTCAGGTGCTGGCTATATCAAAGTTGAGAAGGAGGCATATTCCACAAACGTGAAAAGATACTACAAACATGAGATCAGAAGACCTTGTTAGCAGATTGGGGGGTGGGGGTGGGGAGGAGCATGAGAGATGGTGAGGAGTTGAAAATGACACCTCGTTCAAGAGAATGGTGAACTGAGAGGATGATATTACCCTTGACAGTAACAGGGAAATTTGGAAAGGGGTTAGGGTTTAGGGAGAAAGATATTGAATCCAGTTTTTGACATGCTGAGTTTAAAATGTTTTCTCAATATCCAGTTTATGGGTCAGCAGAGAGGTGAGGATTGGATAAATAGGTTTGAGAATCATCATTTTTTTGCAGCTCATATTCCCTTTAGATCAAAATAGGGTTCCAGTAAATGTCCACACAAGAGATGGCACAGTCTTATGCTGAAGAGGAAAGGGAAAGTGTTGAGAAGGGGATGCAGGTCACAAAATTATTTTCAGCACAGCTCTGATTTCACATAGAAGTGATTGTATTGTTAGGAGAGAGAACAATACATCAGAGTGAGATCTCTGAGTGGCACAGCACTGCATGAGAACCTGGTTATCTGTGTGGCTGTGTGTGTCTGTATCCTTTTACGCCCCCTATGTCCTTGGGGAGCCTTGTACAGTAGACTTCTAACAAGCTGTTAGACATCATAAGACATAGCAAAATACTTGTCAGTGATAACATCCCAAGATCAGCAAAAGCTGTGACCTTCACAACACCTCTTTCATGTTCCTTTAAGTCTGTATGTACCAGAAGTCATGGGATTCTTTTAATATGGAATCTTAAGATCCTTATACAATGTCCCTTTTGTTTGAATAAAGCAGAGTGGATATATCAGAATGATATTGTACCAAGTACAAGTTTGGTGACCCTTAAGCTAATATAGGTCATATTCCATTACTCTAACAGGAAATAGCCACAGAGCAAAGATTGCTCTATGACATATTTCTATACTCCAGCCATTGGCCCTCTTATTTTGAGTCATGCAGAAATTATCTTGTATTGAACAATGTCTTTAAGTTGGTTGTCTCAGAGTAAGTGACCTTCACTGTGTTCAGGATCCAGATTCACTTGCATAACATACAGACATACCGTTAGCCTGTCTTTTTATTACTATAATGTATTGGAATTGAACTGCTGAACCATGAAACTGAGGTTACAGAAAACTTATCTGTGGTGTAGATATGTACCCCTATATCATTGTTTCTCTTCACTGTCCTTCTTGGTTGTTAATGTTTTGTGTCCTTTGGAATGGGAGATTGTCATGTTACAAAGAGGCAATTCTCTCCTTTTGGCCTTCCAACAATCTGATGTATTCATGGGACTGTGAGGCCCTATTTTGCTGCACAAACAATACAATATATTTCCTCCCAAACCTTTCTTATTAAACCATTCTAGCAAGGTATTCTCCTCTGTCTTTGCTCTTTCTAAGGGCATTATTCAGCTACATTAAAAATTTATGCTAATTGCAATTGAAAATGCTTCCTAAAACTATATTCTTGGATTTTACTTTTTGTTTACAAATTGTTTACAAATACTACCAGAACTCAAACTCTGGCAATTTATTTTGAGACAAATTAGTTCCTACGTTAAATAGGCAACACTACTCAGAATCACAGAATGTAAGAACTAGAATGGACCTTGGAGATAAAAAGAGAAATTACTTATTTAAGGTCACTCAGTTTATAAGTGGCCAAATCAAAAATTGATCCTAGTTTTTGCAATGGGAGAATTAACAAGGGAAAGATTAGAACAGGATGTTTGTGGAATTCTTATTTTCAAAGACTTAGTATACATAGAATTTTCCCCCCTCAACTTAACTTATAATTCATAGTTCTTAAATGTTAGGCCTGACCAGTCTCTGATGAAATGTTGTTAGTGGGCATCTAACTTTAATCTTAATTTCATTGGAATAGGTCATAAAGTTCTTGCAAGGACATCCCTTACACATTCTTCTTAGAGAGATGAAGAGACTGTGTTTGCTTCATCATCCCGTGACTAGTGCTGGCTCATACCCAAACACATCCTAACATTCAAGGCCTTCCATGGTCTGGTACTAGTCTGTCTTTCTAGCTTTACGGCCAGATTGTAACAAGCATTGATTCCTCTACTTAATCTTGCACATTTATATTCTGTTGTTATTTAGTTGTGTCTGACTCTTCATGACTCCATTTGGGGCTTTCTTGGGAAAGATACTGGAGTGGTTTGCCATTTCCTTCTCCAGCTCATTTTACAGGGGAGAAACTGAGGCAGACAGGGTTAAGTGACTTGTCTAGGGATCAAATAGCTGGTTAGTATTTGAGGCCAGATTTGAACTCAAGAAGATGAGACTTTTTGACTCCAGGTAAGGCATGCTAGCTACTATGCCACGTAGATGCCTCTTCATTTTTCTGTATTGATTATCTTATGAGAGGAATCATATTTATAGCATTCATAGCCTGTGTCATCCCACTTTGCATCACTGATAATGTGTTTAACTATCCAGTAATCATGTTTTAAAGTAGAATTTCCTGAGTATTTAATGTGATGCTGTGCCATTCCCACCTTTTCTACATGGAGATCCAGGATCCCAAAATCTCCTCAACATCTAATTAGAAAGTGTGTGCCTATGCCCTATCCTAGTCATTCACATACAAAAGAAGACAGACAGACAGACAGACAGACACACACACACACACACACACACACACACAACCTCATTTCTCATGCCTTCATCTTTGAACTCCAAAGCAGGTTATCATTAAAATGGCTTCTTCTGTGTTACCTAGACACTGAAAGATACCAAGAAATATGTTTAATAATAAAAAGTAAACTTGCATTCATGAAACAGCATGGTATAGTAGAAAGATCACTGGAAATGATGTCCTGATATTCATTGTCTTTGACCTGGGGCACATTATTAACTCCAGTGTACCTTGATTTCTTCACTTGTAAAGTGAAAATAATACTTGCATTTGTACTTGAAAAGATTCTTTTATATCTTTTGTTAACCCTAAAAGTGTGAATTATTTTCAGTGTCATTGTATTGGTCACTGTGACACACTTGTAGAAATATGTTGGTCTTGGACATGTGGGTTTGTACATTTAATATTTACTAACTGTTTAATAATTGGCATTCTGTTTAACCTGTTTAGGCCTCATTTTGGCCCAGTAAGGTGCCAAGTCAAAACTTAACTGTGGGACCCTGGGCAAATTATTTGACTTCTCTCTCAGGTTCAATTTCCCCATCTGTGAAATGGCGATAATAATAGCACTTACTTCTCAGGGTTGTTGTGAAGATCAAGTGAAATTATATTTGTAAAGCTTTTTACAAACCTTAAAGTGCTATACACCAGTGCTAGCTATTATAGCATTTTGAAATTTGGAGTCAAGAAGACTCAGATTATCTTGCTTCTTGCACATAGTAAGTATGTGACTGGACAAATTACTTCACTGTCACCTCTTTCTGTTTCTTTATACTGACTGTCCACACTTCATTTGTTCTCTCCTCATAGAATCCTTCACTTCCTTCAAGGTTTAGTTTAACTAACTAACTTTTTACCTATGGCTTTTCTGCATCCTCCCCAATTACTTAATATTCACCTATTTTGCATTTATTCTGTATTCTTCCTACATCTATGTATATGTGTCAAATATGTATAAATATACCTCTGTGTTTCCTAAATACTTACCTAAGAATTGAATCCCCTGTTAGGATCTTTAGAGAAGATTTCTTTATCTTCAGTGTTTGGTATTGAAGAAAATCCCATTTATGGACAAAATGAATAAGTGTCAAGAAACTGATTTTCATACCTCTTTTATTGTGGTTATGTGTATGAAGTTTGGCACATTTTCAGGCCCATATACAGGATATTCTGGCTATTTAAAAATTGTTCAATTTTAATCCATTCTTTGAATCATAGAATCTAAGGCTTAAAAGAAATCTCTGAGGTCTAGCCCTTTTTAAACCATAAATCATGTTGACAGTATCCTTTTAACAGTGATCATCAAACTTCTGTGTAGCAATCTCCAGTAACAGGAAACTCACTAACATTCCAGGCAGTACATTTATTTTTGCACAGCTGAATTGTAAAAAAAATGATTGATAGATAGATCAAAAATTGTTTTATTGACACAGTTCAGTTTTGAAGCATAGAAATTTTATTTTTATTCTTTTGGCTTCTCCAGTCAATCTTACAACTTTGTAAAATACATCCTAGAAAGTAAAATTTCTTGTTCAAATCGATATACAAATCAGTGCTAATATTCAGACAGCAAAATTCTGGCCTTAAAAATTGTATTTCTTTTGGCTGCAACTTAGTTGTAATGCTGACAGAAACATAATTCATATGATATTTATTTCTGAACTGACTCCTAGGGTTTTCCATTTAATAGACTAAGGTAAGTGTAATGTTTACTCATAGAATACCTTTTGAGTTAGAGAATCTCAAAACATATCCTTAATCCTGTCTTTTCCCCTTCCATACCCACTCCAAAACAAAAAGGAAAATCAGCATAAAATGTGGGTGCTTGTATGACATAGCTCAGTTTAGCCTTTTGTGTTGCTTCACAGTAAAGACTGTCATAGGCTCATTGATTACTTCGAGAGGTTAGAAGTTTTCCATGTGGAAGATATTGAAGTACATACTGTGGAAGCAATTGAACTTTTCTATACTGTTTGAACTAATCACTTCTAACTCACAAATATTAGGATATTACCTTTAGCAGCCTTCTCTTCCTCCTTTTTAAACTCTTACCTTCTGCCTTAAAATTGATACTAAGTATTGGCTCCAAGGAAGAAGAATGGTACGGGCTAGGCAACTGGGCTTAAGTGACTTGCCCAAGGTCACATAGCAAAGGACTTATCTGAGACCAAATTTGAATGCAGGATCTCCCATCTCTAGACCTGGCTCTAAATCTACTGAACCATCTAGCACCCCACCCCCAAAGGCTAAAGTTACCTTTAGAATTAAGTCTATGGATAATACAGTCATTCAGTATACATGATGTTGTTATAAGAGAAAGTTTGTTTTATCAGTTGTTATACTAAAATTAGTATCTGTCATTTGAGTAGCACTTTAAGGTTTACAAAGCATTTTATGAATATTTCATTTTCTTTTGATCCTCACAACAGCCCTATGATATAGGTGTCTTATGGGGAAAACCAGGGGAGTTAACTTACACATTTTATGTGGGTTCAGAAGGGTGAGTAGGAGACAGGAATGGACAATAGGGTGGGGACTTAACAAGTTAGGGAAACTGGGTTTAGCTGTTAAGGGAAATGACTGTTGACAGAAGTGACAGTTAGGCACTAACTGTCACCCTGCCCCACCTAGACAAGGGGTCTGTGAAAACTAGCAAGCAAAAGACAAGAGGGCTTGTGAACAAATTTAATTAAGGGAACTATGGTCCCCCTTTCCAGAAAAAATATTACTTAGCATCCCTGGAAATTAATTTTTTAAAAATTTTAATAGCAATTAATAGGAAAGATAAATGCACCTGTGGCCATCACTGCCCCCCCCCCCTGGATTGCTGCAGCACCCACCAGGGGGTGGTGGCACCCACTTTGGGAATCACTGGTCTAAAGGACGGGAATAGGGATTTCTATACTTCCAGACTATGGGCAAACCACAGGGTCAGGGGAGGGACTTATCTACACTGAACTGAGAACTGAAGCAAGACAGGACCCAAAGAATAGCAGGACTGAAGTGGGTATCCTCACAGCAGAATCCTGACACACTCTAGCAATGTTGCATCTCACAGGACCACTAGCTGTACTCCTTCAGGTGGGTAGATCTGGGACTAACCCAGCCCAAGTTAACCTGCAACTCAGGTTGGGATTAATAGTCTTTACCAAAAATCTCCCACAAGTAGATGACAGTCTTCCTTCTAGATATCAGGAAATCTGGGTGCAAACCCCACTTCTTCTGAGGTCTCCCAGGATCATTTACAACTTGTCCCAACCTCCATGGAGTCCATCTCAGAGAACGAGGCCACACTTCCTGCTTCCCCATTCCATTTAGAATTCTCCAGCCCTCCTTGCTAGGTCTCCTAAATAATAATTTAGTAAACTTCCTCACAACAGATGCCATTATTATTACCTCTTTTATAGTCAGGAAACTGAGGCAAATAGAAACTTGCTCAGAGTTATATAGCTAGTAAGTGTCTTAAGTCAAGATCTGAACTCAGGTCTTCTGAATTCCAGGAACAGAATATTAGTACTGTACCTCTGAGCTGCTTTTTTGTATTAATATTATAATTTATTTAAAAAGTTGTTCTTTAAGAATAGATAATTCTGTGTGGCTCCTAATGACAGAACTGTAGAAGTTACTGGGAGACAGATTTAAGCTCAGTCAAATAACTGGTAGCGTTAGATATAGGAATTGAACCCATGTCTCCTGCCTCCACGTAGTCTTTCTCTTTAACTATGATGTATTACTGCCTCTAAACATTCATTGGATTCTAATTTGTTGGCCATGATTTTGCCTAATGACCTACAACTGAAATGTGTCTGTCCATTAAGAGCAATTTACCTTTTCATTCTTGTTTTTCACATTCAAAGACATGTCTTTTGAGAGTTCAACTCCCTTTGTGAGTGACAAAAGAGTAAAAAGACTTTTGTTGAGTCAAGTCATTATTACATGTCCAAATATATATGTTGTATGTATGTTAGAGTACAAATCTTTTAATTTCATTTAATTTTTGATGAGGATAAGGGATGTAGTGTAGAAATGTTAAATGCGATTTTTTGTATTTCTGTACCTGTAGGACACCCAGCAGCATTTCTCTACTTTAAGTATATTGTTTCCTGAAGCTACATTGCAATATTAATAATATCTACTTGACAATATTATGTAGCTTATGGTACATAAAGACCTTGCCTCAGATCTCAGAATCAGGGCAACTGAAAGTTAGAAAAGGAAGAGCCCCTAGTTATTGTTTTATGAATGGGGTAGTTGAAGCCTCATCTTCCCCTTCAGGGGAGTTCTTGTACCAGGTTTATACAGCTAATTGATGCCAGAACTTGAATTTGGATATCCTGCCTTTCTTTCTGGTCTTCTTTCTGTTACTTTGCTTTTATTTATTTATTCCCCCCCCCCCCCCCATTTAAACCTCTTCCAGTCCTAACAAACTGAAAAAGAAGAAAAACCAAGCTCTTGTAGCAAATAGACATAGTTTAAAAAATGCCCACATTTGCTTTGTCCTTATGTCTCATTCTGCAGTTTGCATCAGGATGTGAATACCATGCTTAATCTTAGGTCTTCTGAAATTCTGGTTGGACATCATATTGACATGAATCTCAAAATTGTTCACATAAGTTTTTTATCTTTACAATGTTGTTATTATGTAAATTGTTCTGGTTCTGCTTGCTTCATTCTGCATCAGTTCATAAAAAGTCTTATCAAATTTCTCTGAAAGTGTTCCCTTTTGTCACTTCTTACATTCATGATACTATTCCATTATTCACATGCCTTGATTTATTCAGTCATTCTCCAACTAAAAAGCCCACTCAGTTTCTACCTCTTTGCCATTACAAAAAATGGCTGTTATAAATATTCTTGTAGGAAATGCAATCATTTCCTCTTTCTTTGATCTCTTTGGGCAATCAGCCTGGTAGTGATATTGATGGGTCAAAGGTTTTTGCAGAGGTTTAGTGAATTTTGGATATACTTCCAAATTGCTTTTAGAGTTGCCCGGAACAATTCACAGTTCCATCGATGATGCAGTAATGTACCTGTTTTCCCAGAGCCCCCCCAACATTTTTCATTCTCCTTTTTTGTTTCCTTTACCAATCTGATGTATATGAGTTGGAATCTCAGAATTTCTTTAGTTTGCATTTCTCTAATTAATTAGTGATGTGGATGATTTTATCAAATGACTTGATTGCTTAGATTTCTTCCTTAGAGACCTCTCTGTTTATATTTTTCGATCATTTATTAATTGAAAATGGCTCTTTTTCTTATTGAGTCAATTCTTTGTATATCTTTGAAGTGATACATTTATCAGAGGAACTTGCATCAAAGATTACCCTGTCTCCCCAGACATTTAGCTGCATTCAGGGTTTTTTATGTAAATTTTTTTTTAATTTTCATAAATTTAATTTTATGTAATTGCCCATTTCATTTTTGGTGACCATTTATATTACTTTTTGGGTCATGAGCTCATTGATCAAAAATGTAATTTCTTTCTTGTTCCTCTAATCTGTTCATGAACTAACTTTTTGGTATCCAAGTCATGTATCCTTTTTTTTTTTTTTTACATTTATTAATATTAATTTTTAACATGGTTACATGATTCATGCTCCTCCTTTCCCCTTCAACCCCCCCCCCCCCC
>NC_058130.1:686540138-686608017 GCF_016433145.1 Gracilinanus agilis | reverse complement strand
TGTCGAGTGTTAAAGACTTCTTCTTTTTGTTATTATTCTTTCTCTTCTGAACCTCCTGATGCTGATGCTGAGTAGCCATCATTAGCCCAGCAGCTTCTCAGCTTTATCCTCGGGCTCAGTGTCTGTTCCCAATCTATTGGCTCCTGAGGTCTGAATTCTGGTTTTTTCCAAGGTCAAGCCCCCTGGTGGGCCCCCTTGCTTGATCCTCTGCTGGAGGTTTCTTTACAAGTCTCAGGGCGCTGCTTCCACAGTCGTATACCCGTCTGCACTGGTTCCCCACTTAGGCTTAGTTCTGCCTCCACCCACGCCTCAACTCAGCCGGCACTCTGTGCGCCCAGCGTCCTGCTCCGGCGCGCGCGCTCAGATTTCGCGTGCTTTTTTTGACTTAATGGGGTCCTAAGTCTTGCTGCTGTCAGGAACAGGTCCCGGAGCTGCTGATGACTCGATGGGTGCCCCAAACTTGCTCTTTTTCTTTTTAGCTGGGTTCGGAGCTATAGGTGAGTGTGGAGGGGGTGGGGGTGGGGCGGTTGCTCAGCTCGCGATTGAGTGAGTGAGAGCCCTTTTTAGCCTGGAAATGTCTCGATTCCACGTACCTTCCACGCTGTGCCCTGTTGTGGGGTTCCTCCGTTCGTCTGGACTTGTTTTTATGTCCCCTTGAGGAGTTTTGTATGTTTCGGTCAGGAGAGGTTAAGAGCTGCTTCTTACTCTGCCGCCATCTTAACCCGGAAGCGTCATGTATCCTTTTGAAACCAATCTTGTATGGAGTATGAGGTGTTGGTCTAAACCTAATTTTTGTCAGACGACTTTATGATTTTTGTTGGAGTTTTTATAAGATAGTATTTATTCAACCATTTCTCAAATGATGCTCGCCCCCTTATTTTCCAGCTTTTTGCTATTACAAAAAGAACTGCTGTAAACATTTTCCCCCAGTAGGTAAGGCTTATTGAATACTAGGTTATAAGGTTCATTTCTTTCTGTGTAACTTGTAATTAATTTGTTCTACTGATCAAAGCTCTCTTTCTCTCTCACTAGTACCAAATCATTTTTTAAGATTATTGTTTTGTAATATAGTTTGAAATCTGTTATCTTTCTACTACATCTTACTGGAATGGAGTGTTAAATAATGGTATGATAATTTTTAATATCTACATTTTTTGGCTTTTCTTCTTAAAGATTATTGCTCATTTTTCCTAATATTTTCTTTAAAAGATCCAACCACACAATGACACTTTTAGCTTTCCTCCAAGATTGCTAGTGTAAGAGGCTTCAATTTATTGAAATTTTATTAAATTCTTATAGTGTGCAAGGTCTTACACAGATACCAAAGTAAGGAGTAACAGTATTTACCTTTAGGGAGTTTACAACCTATTGGGGATAAGGCAAGAATTAGTTACGGTATCTGTCTAAGCAAGTATTATACAAAGTAAAGTTGTGGTAAGAATTTTGGATAGGAGGATGGCACAGAGGAGAAACTTAGAAAATATGCAATGGGACAGTTTGAGAAAGGAGAGCTTAGTCTGAATGGAGGGAACAGAGGGGAATACAAAGAGGAGGTGACATCAAAGCTAAACCTTGAAGTAAGAGATAGCTATCAAAAAGTAGTGATTAGAAGAGTCAATTCAGTATGGCTTTTATGAATGTAAATTTATAGCAGATAGAAGCTGTAGGATAGGTCAAAGTTGTGGAAGGAGCAGAAGGGCAAAGGTTTAATTTTTCTTTTTCTAGGAAATAATGTTTTAATGGAAAATGCTATTTTAGAGTTCATTGTTTGACAGAAAAAAGTTGAAGTGCCTTTTTGTTCTTTTTGTTTTTTAAAGAGAGCAGTTGGTTCAAGAGTCATTGGTTCTGGTTTTAAAAACAAAAACATTGGAAAACCTTTTCTGAGAAATTAAATACATTGCATACTTTTAAAATAATCATCCTTCAAAAAAGTTGAAAATCTGTTAGTTTTGTAGGCTGAAACTCTAGAGATAATCAAGCCAATAAATTTTATAAATTAGGAAACTTAAGTCCAGAGAAATAATATATTTTGCTGAAGTTTATTTTGTGATCATTAAGCTTAAATAATTTTTTTTAAAAAGGTGTTTTTTGAAATTCAAAGCATATAACAATTGATTTTTGTTTAAAGGACATTACCACTTTGGAGATTTGTTTTTCTCAAATGGAACAACCCTTTTTTGTTTCTACAGCCTTTCCGTTGTGCACATTGTCATTATTCTTGCAATATATCTGGTTCTCTGAAGAGACATTATAATAGGAAGCATCCTAATGAAGATTATGTCAATGTAGGAACTGGAGAACTTGCTGCTGATGCCCTGATCCAGCAAGGTGAGATGACTTTTACTAACAGAGCCCAGGCCTCTTTGGAGGATTTCCGTAATGATCTGTTGAGATTAGGGGATATTCTCTCACAATCAAGAGGAAAAGTGACAAAGACTTGAACTAGGATGGTTGTGGTATGAATAAAGAAAAGGGGATAGCTTTAAAAGATGTTAAAATGGAATCAACAAGACTTTGCAACTGATTAAATATGTGGAGAGAATGAATTTGAAGTCATGGATGAGTCTCCGGTTGCAAACCTGGATCAGTGGAAAGATAATAATGCCCTTAACAGAAAGAGGGAAAAATCAGAAGATCAGACAGTTTGGGGAACAAGATAACAAGTATTGTTTTGAAATGTTTGTTTTGAAGTGTTTGAGATGCTAATAGGACACACAGATAGACATATCTTGAAGGCAGTCGATTGATGCCAAACTAGGATTGGGTAGATAGATCTGGGAGTTATTGGCATGAGGTTAATAATTGAACTCATAGTTACTGAGAGATCACCATCAAAGAGGGCATAATTGGAGAGAAGAGGGCACAGCATAGAACCATGATTACCCCAACAAGATTGTTTTGAAAGAATTGTTTTGTAAAGCGTATTATAAAAATAAGCCTTTCTTAGTATGGGACAAAGAAATACCTCTGTGACCTTGTGCTCTCTTCCTCACAGAGTTATGGAGACAGCATTATATAAACCTAATAGTGCTATAGAAATGTGAGTTACTATAATTGTTTGTAATAGTAGAACTGGAAGAGACCTTAAATGTCATATACAACTGCCTCATGTATTCTTTAGTAAGTGTAATAGGACTATTTAATTTGACACACAAAGTATACTCCTATGGTGATAAAAATATAAGTATCCAAGGTGGTGTCTCTAAGGGAATCTCCCCTACCTTAGGTACTTCTCTTGAGGACCCATATGCCAAATGACTGAGGACCAAGAGCCATGGCAAACCTGGACTTTGCCTTTGAGGCACAGCTTTTAGGTTGTTTAGTGTAGTAACTACCACCTCAGGGCATTCCCAGGGGCATAACTATTGAAGCAGGTCAAGGTTCCAACTTGAGGGCAGGGAGAGAGGAGAGATTTATGCCATCCACTAACTACTTCAGTCATTTGCCTTGCTTAGTGATTAGTTAGTATTGGCAGCATGGAGTAGATAAGAGAATATTGGACACAGAATTAGAAGATACAGAACTTCATCTTGTCCTTGATGATGACATGTCACTTTTTGTCCTAGAATCTGTTTCCTTATATATAATATAGTCACAATGATAATTTGTACTGCCTGTTATTTGGGATGAATATGAGGAAAGCAGTTGGCAAATGATAGAGATCTAAATATATGTGAATTGTTAGCCATTCATCCATCCATTCAAAGACCACTTATAAAGTACCTGTTTTTTGAATCATCCTTTCCTTGGCTTAAGGTACGGCTCTTCTGAGACCTTCTGCTAGATTTCACGGGAAGCTTCTGAGCCACAGAAGGATTTGTTCAGAAGCGTTTAAACTAATCACAGCCGACAAGACCTAGTCTTTACATTGAAAAGCTTAATATTTTCTTCTTTTCTTGGCACATGATTATCTTCTTTTCATGAAAGCGTTGAGCTTATATTGTTGGCATAAATAGAAATGCTGTTTTATATCTGAGTTGTGATCATTCCTCTGGAATAAAGTATTCTTGCAATATGCATTATTTTAATTTTAATTTATACTTCTATTTAAGCCCTGTGACTATTTAAAGCAAAAGGCAATTTTATAAATTCTCTAAACAAATCAGAGAACAGTGATTTATGAGTCTGCTGTTGGAAATGTTGTATACACTGCAAGTTTTCTGATTTTGAGTGATTCTCTGCTTATATTAATGGGCCATGAAATGAATCTGAGTGTGAGAAAAATGAACTGACCAAACCTTTCAGCACTCTTTGTGAGGAGGGTGGTATGGTGGCATGGGAAAATTGTTTGGGAAGTTCAAAATACTTCTGAAGCAATTCATTGGAAGTAAAGGAAAGTGGCACATTGGATTTTCTTTAATAAACAGATTGTGATGGTTACAGTTTCCTTAGAGCCAATTTTTCTTGTTTGGGTTTTGGAGCTAGTTTTCCAAATTGTTTCTGATTGTTGAATTAAAACAGCTGTGTAGTGTGCTAGGCTTTTTCTGCTAGTGTGGCTGGGCCAGTGACATATGGTTGGGCTTGGTACCTATGGAGGCTGCCATGCCAGGAAGACCAGCAAATAGTTTTTCTTAACCCTAACCTCCCCAAAACCCTCCCCTCACCCACTTAGAATCTTTTCTGTGATACTAATTTGAGGAACAATATAGTCATTGGCAGGGCAGAGGGGGGGAAAAAAGCATTATCTGAGGAATCCACTGAGACTGTCTCCCTGGTGATCATATAATTTTTTTTTAAGTTATGAGTCCTCATTTCATAGATCTTTATATAGTTCTTACAACCCCATATTTAAGGCTGAGAAGAATGAGGGAAAAAAGGGAAAAGTATATTACTGCCTATGTAATACTCAATAATTCTTGTCTTGCTAGACCTTAGTTTCCTTATTTTTAAAATGAGAAGGCTGGAATTAAATGGTCTCCAGATGTTCTAGTTTCTTTTCTTCTCTCTCTTTTTTTTTACCCTTACCTTTCGTCTTAAGAGTGGGAAGGGGTAGGCTATTGGGGTAAGGTGACTTGCCCAGGGTCCCACAGCTAGGAAGTATCTGAGGTCATATTTGAATCCAGGAACTCCAATCCCGCTAATCCACTGAACCAACAACTTTCTCCCTTCTCATTCCTTTAAAACATTCCATGATTACAGCTTCATTGGATCCCAAAGCATTCTTCCTTTGTGCTCCACCATTGGCCATTCTCTATCTCCGAAACCAGAATTTGCATGTAGATTCCCCTTCCTCTAGATCCAGCATTTTCCCCATTACACCATGTTCCATACAGAAAGAATTATCAGGGATCATGAGCCAAAATGATCTGGAAGGAAGTAAATTAAGGATTAATCCTAAGAAGCAGAGGTGAAGTAGGAATACATTATAGGCAAGAGATGCAAAGCCACGGGGGAGGAGATTGGATGCTGTGTATGAGAAAAAACAGTAGGCCAGTATGGCTGGAACATACATTGTAAAAGAGCAGTATACACTGGGCCTGGAAAAGCAGTGTAAAGTCACATCATGAAGGGTCTTAAACAGAGAAGTCTGTATTTTGTTCTAGAGACATTTAGGAGCCACTGAAGCAAGAGAATGACATGGCCAGATCTATACTTTAGGAATATTGTTTTGTCAACCATGTGGATAATAGATTTTAGAGAAAAGAGAGTGGGTGCTGGGAGACTAAATAGGAGGCATTTTTCAAAAGTCCATGTGATATGCGAGGAGAGATAAATTAGGATGGCTATGATGAAACTGAAAAAAAGAAGCCAGATGCTTCAGAGTAGATAAAAAGGAAGACTGCTTTGGTATTAATGGCAAAGGAAAAGAGTCAAGGATGACTCTGAGTGGTGAATCAGGATGAATGAGAAAGCATTTTTAAAGTGCTTACTATATGTAAAGCATTGGTGGATACACACTAAAAAACAAGACAGTCTCTGATCTCAGGGAACTGATATTCTAAATGATGAAGATGTACATAATGATGAAGAGGGTTTCAGCTACAAGTAAGATGGAAAGGTCTCATAGTTGTTAGGATGCAGCAGTAAAGCAGATTTTAATGCATCTTCTTTAATATCATTTGTCCTGATAAAAACAATATTTTAAGATGTTGAATTATTTGATGATGCCAAGAATTTGGGGTGGGGGTCAGGGTCAAAACTTTCTTTTCCTAGTCTTCAGCAGCTGGAGGGACAGAAGCTACAACTCCTATAAAAGCAGTTGCCATGTTCTGTCTTCATGAAGTTTGCTTCCTCAGGTTAATGGCCTCATGGGCTGAACTGGAAGCAAGATTAGGCTTCATAAGTTTCTGTGCCTCCAGAGGCTCTTAGGCTGACCTGCTCATCAGTAGCAGTTAGTTATCAGATAGTATTGGTGACTGTATGTTTATATTGTACTTCTTCCCAATCATCACTCCTGTAGGAGTAAAAATGAATGAAATATTCCAGATAATTTTAAACTAAAGGATTTAATAACAAAAATGAGAGGGAAAAGGATTCCTTTAGTCAAGTGAGCAGAACACAGAGCCAGAGATCCATACCTGCCACACTTTAACCAAAACAAAGCCCAAAAAGAGCCCGCAGCATGGGTCTCAGCCAAATTTATCTCCCGACCCCTGGATGTCAAATGAGAATGTACTTAAAAGGATGCTGGGAATGTAGCTCAGGTGTGGCAGATTTTTCACCTGCATATCCCCCTCTGTGATCCTTTGGGAGACCAGTCTCCCCAATGAATCATTTTAAACATAATTAACTAAAGTATATACAATATTTGCAGAAGGAAAATACAATAACTTGGGGACAAGAAAACAAAAGGGAATCAAGAATAAAACCAATTAGAGGCAGTCCCCTTTTGTACAATAAAGTACATATAAGCAAATGTAATCAAACCCCCAAAGCACAATTCTACTCATTCAGTCTGCTCAGGAACTCCTGGAGCAGTGCACGGTCTCTTCAGGCATCTTCATTGTGCCTTCTCCAAAAAGTTCATCTTCTGGATTCTGGGAGGTAGTTTCTTGTTCTAAATTAAACTCAAATTCAAAATAAAAGATTCACAATAATAACATAGTGCCCCCTGAGGAGAATAATAACACATTCTCCCCTGAGACAGATACAAGGGATGCATATAAAATTCACACAGGGATACATGGTGGATTAATAAGGCATATGAATCATTTATCAAGAACATCAAAGAATTCAATGAAATAAAAAAATAAAAATAAAACTATGAAAAAATTCTAGAAAAAAAAAGAAAAAATTCACAAATCACAACAGGTTCTTGTAGCGATCCATGTCCCATAAAACTGCAACAACAATTACTCACTTACCAAATTTAGAAGTCTGGACCAAAGTAAGTTGTCACATTATGAAAGAGAACAGAAAGAGACTAGATTTTGAAACAAATGGGCAATAGTATTCACTGATTTGACCCTTTTCCTCGCTTTTCAGGATAATGGATAACAATTGATGTTATATACTTGATAAAGAGTGTGGTACAAGGAAGTCCTGCATTTAACACATGTTAAACAGCCACAACCTTGAGTCTCACATATGATCAAGTTCTCGCAGTCTGTGCAGAGTATCATCAGTTCCCCAATGGTCTCTTTTACCTTTGTGCTGCTTTCGCACTTTGCAGGTTAATTTCTGTGCTCCTTCATGGTCAGTTTTTTCCCTTGATTTAGATATATTCATTGAGCAAAAATCTCATAATATTTAAGTAACTAGTTTCCATAGTCCAAAGCTTTTTGGGTACACCTTTATATGCTAGGCAAATGGACATCTTAGCTCATTCTATTGCTAAAATAAAAACAGTTAAAAAAATCATTTCAGGGGGCAGCTGAGTAGCTCAGTGGTTTGAGAGCCAGGCTTAGAGATGGGAGGTCCTAGGTTCAAATCTGGCCTCAGACACTTCTCAGCTATGTGACCCTGGGCAAGTCACTTGACCTCCATTGCCTACCCGTACCACTGTTCTGCCTTGGAGCCAATACATAGTATTTACTCCAAGATGGAAGGTAAGGGTTAAAAAAAAAATCATTTCAATTCTGGTGACATGCGCTTCAAATACAAAAAATGAGAGAGAAAAAAATCAAATACTGTATCATACATGTAAGAAGAAAAACAAAAAATTAAAAAAAGTATATATTTCACAACCACAGAGGTAAAATATAGAGGCTACTTGCCAAAAAGTAAGATTCTTTAACTTGCCATGATCAGCAGCGTGAGTGCAAATTAGGTAGATAAAACAATGGAGGTATAAAAGCAATAATATATTCTAGGAAATAAAAAAAATTCATAAAAGGTACAAAATGTTATAAAAGGCACATCAGGTCACTAATACAGATCTTTTTTTGAGGTAGTTTATGTATTGTCCTACAAGGGCAATTTGTTCATGTAGAAGGATTAATCAAATATAATGGAACTAAATAGTACATATCTAGCAATAGGGAAGTCTTAGTTAAATACAAACAATAGTCAAATACAATCAGTATAGGCAGTTATTATCAACAGAAGTTACAATCAGTCACAAGAGTTTCTGTGTGACAAATACAAGCTACAAGTTCTTTTACATCTTGTAAATCTTGCAACCTTGGAGGAGATAAGTTTCAACAAATTCCAAAACACAAATGCCTGTACTGCAAATACTCTTTGGGTCCAAAATATCATCCAGAAGCCAGTAGACTTCAGGAGAAATACTCCCTCTTGGGAGTCATCCAGGGGTATCATGCCCCCTAGGAATACTTTCGAACCTTCGCTGGTACGAGACTGACACTCTATATGTCTCATCCATTACATTTCTAATATTGCTGTAGCACTTTCCTTCAGGTACCAAATGGACCCTTGTATCTTATTATACACAAATCAAAAACAAGCAGTCAGAGGAAGTGTGGCTATGAAAACCCCTTAAAATCAATTAGTATTTAGCTTATTAGAGTATCCAAAGGTTTTGTATAGGTTGATTGACCACTTTGCAATGTGACTAGTAGGATGGTACAGATAAAGATAGTAGGAGGGTAGACAAACACTGTATTCAAAACCCATTTCTTCTTCTTTGCTATCTTCTTCTTTTGTAGGAGGGGAGACAAAACTGAAAAGGGTTAACATCAACAAAAATATTAGAGTCTAAGGGGCACCACCTTCTGCTCCATGTGGAGGTGCATTAGCACCCTGAGTGTTTCATGGACCAGCTCCACTTAAGATATACTGTTGAGGGGGTTATTAGGAGCAAAAATGGATGGAATGCTCCAGATAATTTTAAATTAAAGGATTTAATAACAAAAATGAGAGGGAAAGGGATTCCTTTAGTCAAATGAGCAGAGCACAGAGCCAGAGACCCACACCTGCCACACTTTAACCAAAGCAAAGCACAAAAAGAGCTCTGCTGCATGAGTCTCAGCCAAATTTATCTCACAAGTCCCTGTACTTCAAATGAGGATATACTTAAAAGGATGCTGGGAATGTAGCTCAGGTGTGGCAAATTTTCCACCTGCACAGTCCTCTTTATAATATATATGGGGCCTGGGATAGAAGAAGGTCTAATAGTCTATGGGGATGGGGCAGGTAGGTAGCACAGTGAATAGAGTGTCAGTCCTGGAGTGGGGGGAATATAGGTTCAATTCTGGTCTCAGACACTTCCTAGCTGTTTGACCCTAGACGAGTCACTTAACCTCTGTTATCTAGCCCTTTGTGCTCTTCTCTCTTAGTACTGATACTAGGACATAAGGTAATGTTTTAAAAAAATAATGTATGAGGACTCTATAGTTGACAGGGCTCTTTGGCTCAAGGTCCTGAACAATAATAGGGTTTGAGAGGAAGTGGTAGACTGGGAAGTATGATGAGTTGACTTGCCTGACACATTCTGCCTTTTGTTTCTCCTTCAGGGTTTCTGGCTGCTTTTAGCTACACTGGTTTGCCTGCCCTTTATGTGCTAGTTAGGATGAAAGGATGGCTGGGAAGAGGAGGTTTTGGAGGAAGAGACAATCTTCTATATCCTCACCACGCAGTTATATCCTACCTCTTTTTGAAGCCCAGTCCATTTCACTTTTGGTATTGTTTAGGAAATGTTTTCATTTGATCAAGTCCATTGTATCAAGTCTACCATTTGGTTCAAATAAATCAAGTTGTATTCTTTTGTCATGTGAAAGTCCTTGAGATGCTTGAAATGTTCTCACACTCTGGCTTCTGTTGTTTAGACTAAGCATTCCCAGTTTTTTCACTCTGTTCTCATGTGATGAGTTTTTTAGGCCCTTTTTTCACCATCCTAATCACGTTCCTTTAATTAACAAGTACAGAATGTCAGTATGCTTCATAAAATGTGGGACCGAGAACTGAACACATTATTCTCAATGTGGACATTTTGATGTGGGTGAAAGGAGGATGAGGATGGATGGGAGGAAAGGAAAAGGAAGGTAGGGAAGCTGGAGGAAGAGAATGAAGATAGCTGGGGTAGCCGGTCCTCAGCCCTGGTGGGGAAATTGACCCGAGGCCTTCAGAGCTCAACAAAAAACCAAGCTAGATGACAGAGATATTAATAAACTGTGTTTATATAGGTTAGGAAAGGGAAAAGATCTAGGGAAGCTAGGAGGTATATCACCAAGGCTTTCAGGAGAAAAGGGCTTTCTTCTGGTAGGGGGAAAAGGCGCTTCTCTGAAAAAGGCACCAAAATACACAATCCCCTCCCCTCCCCTCCTTTCCCCTTTCTTCCCTTCCTCTCCTATTCCCTCTCCTCTCCTCCCATCTCCCACATACTTTCTGAGACACCTCCCACAAAGAAAGTGGGATGTGTCTGAGGAAGTTGTGGTAGGGAGCCCTGGGAGATATAGTCTCCCAGGGTCCTCAGAGGAGCCATTTTCAGACTGCACAACATCTGGATCATGACCCCCCTCTCCCTGGACCCCCTGCCTCTCTTAGTACATTCAAAGATCCCAGTCTCCATTTTGTCATCTTTCAAAAGTGGCAGAGTATAATAATTAACAGAGCCAGTAATTAATGTTAGGGATGGAGGGGAGATAGAGTCTATGAGGTGAGACTCTCTTCTAGCTCACCCCTCCTGCCGAATATACGCTGATGAGACTTCGAGGGGGTATCACCCCGAAACTGGGTCGTGCCACCCCACAGGAGTTAGGAACAAGGCTTCCTTTTAAGATGAGGTATGGGGGACCCCAAACTGATTCTGAATAAGGGCAGAGTTCATGCAAGCCTCCCCCAAGGTCAGCCAACTTCACAGTGGGTGGTCTGGCTTCAAGATGGAGGCAACCAGACCAGGCTGTGATTCCCCTCCCCTTTGTCTCTCAGGCACTAAGGAACACTATCTGACTAATGAATGTCTTTTATTAATATCAATGTAGGGATTGGGGAAAGGGGTGAAGGGCAGGGGGATTTTGGGGCGTCCTCTTCTCTATTTCTGTGGGGTCCATCACTTGGGTGGGAACCTTTGGGGTTCCCACTCCTAAGTGTCTCCCCTTGCCTCTTCTCCTTCAGTTTCCATTTCTATTTCCTATTTCTATCCTTTTCTATAATTGCAAGTCAAACCGGAAAGGGTTTCTCAGCAAGGTTGTGTAAATGGAGAAGGAGCCAAGAGATCGCTCCCAAAATGGAGTCCCAAAACTTAGCTGACTCATTTGTTGAAGTCTTGCTGGGTGAGAAGCGATGGGATGCCTTTGACCAGGGAATCAGGGTTTCAGTGTCCAAAGAGAGATCCTCAGGAAGCCTTCAGGACTGGATCCAAGCTGAGATGTTCTCCTCCTCCCTCTCACAGTCCTCAGCCAGAAGCCCTCTTTCTCCTTCCTTCTCTGGACAATTTCCCAGAATTCCCTCTGGTCTTAACTGTCACCAACTGTCACCAACTGTCAGCCACTCCTTCTCTGGCTCCTCCTGTCCCATCCACCTTGCACAAATTCGATTCTTACAAGACCCAAAGCTCAAACCCAGGTCACAGGGTTGCCTCATGTTGTGTTCTTTTAGTCATATAACAAATACAAGTTACCATGTTATTATTCTCATATTCCTATTTCCACCCTTGGTTATGGGGGAATTCTAAAGGTCTGTATTAGTCCCATTTCTTTTCACTCTTGTAAGTCAGTCCACTAGCATTATTATTTTGTCCAGCTCTTGTAGGGAAAATGCAATCTCTTGCAGGTAGCTTCTAGATTTATTTTTCCAACTCTAGGTCTCTCTTCAGTGTCACCAAATGCCTCTTAAACACTGATAACTGGTTGCCAACCATTCCCCTTCCTACGCACCAATTTGTATTTTCCTTGGTATATATTTTGCATTTCCTTATGTGTGTACTTGGTTTCCCCAATAGAATGGGAGCTTCTTGAAGGCAGGGATTATTTTTTTTTCTTTGTATCTTCAGCTTCTAACAGTGCCAAACACATCACCATTAAAAAAGCACTTCATAAATGCTTGTACAATTATTGTTTCTTGTATCAAACTTTCTTAAAACAAGGTATAGCTGTTACTGAAACACTGTAGTCACATTATTAAAAATAATGCTTTGCATTTCTAATTTTTCTCTAAATATGAATAAAATAGCTCATTTCACTAGGGCATTTAGGTTTATGAAACACTTTTGTCACACTAGCCCTGTAAGGTAGACTATATATGTATTATTCTTATTTTACAGATAAAGAAATTGAGGTTCAGATTGCTGAAGTAACTTGCCCATGACCTCCAAGCTAACAAATTTCAAATCTAGAATTTTAATGTAGGTCTTTTGATTCCCAGTTTTTAATCTTTCTGCTGTAATATTGATTCCTTTGCACCAAGCTGAGGGGGTCCAGTGTACTTTGTAAATGTCTCAGACCTAAAATCACCCCTTTAACCAGAAGTACAGAGAGTGAATGGATGACTATAATACCAGGGTTAGTGGAGTAGTGGCCACCAAAGTATCCTCCATATACCTGGAAGAGTTGGCAAAAAAATTAAGGGGCTTTTTCATTTCTGTTAAGACTTCTGGTGATTTGATTTATGAATATGTTGTTATCTTGCTTCCAAACTTTTGTCATTGGTTTGCAAAAAAGAAAAACATCTTCTGAGATTAAAATGTTCATTGAAGATGTCCATCTAACTTTCTAATACTGGTTTCAACCAGTAATCATTCCTGTCAGGATCTTGCTTTTCCCTCTTGACTTTCAGAGGGGAGGTATTTTTGGCCTCCTCCCGAAGATGTATGCTTTCTTTCCTGTCAAAGAAACATGGTTAGGGAGGAGACGAGTACAAGCTTCTTGCTTCCCCAGGGAGGTTGTACTATTGTGCCTTTGGCAGGCAGACCAAGGGGAGCAATCTCTGTGATCAGATAGCTTATTTAGTTTGAAATACATTTAGAAAATCAGAGAACACAAAGCTGTTATAGTCCTGGGGGGAAGGACTAGGAAGGCAGTGGACTGGGGAGAAGGCTGGGAGAATGAAATGAGAGTGAAGATTAAATTACTCCCTTCTTAAGTGATGAACTATTGGGCAGAGTTTCATTTTTAAAATTTACTTTGGATAATTTCCATGAGTTGTTTCTTTGTTTTGAATAGTCTGTTATCCCTCCTCCCTCCAACAATGTCTGTAGGAAACTTTATAATATCTTGTTTTCATACAGAAGAATAGAACTCTGAATAATGCCAGAGAGTAAAATAATTAATTAAGTGTTCCTTCCAAGTTTAGCATTAAGGATATCTCTTACTGTGCAAAGGATCAGTCTATTAACCATTTGTCAGTGAGGGGTATTAGATGATTAAGATGGGATTCAAACCCCACTCTTATGAATAAAAATTCATTGCTTTTTATTATACTAGCCCCCCACTACCTCTTCCTTGGCCTTGTTTATAATGGCAGATAATGGCAGCCTTGAGTTACAGGGCATCAACAGTTACCATTTTAGAATTAGAAAGTATGTCTACATGTAACTCAGCTCTACTGTAGGTTTAAGCCATGGTTAGGCAACTACTTACATTTGCTTAGGATTTTCCAAACATAACACTCATATTACTCTGAAGGATTCAAGTTCACTGTGCCTCTGCTCTCGAATAAGTCACTGGAAGAAGGCTGCATCCTCTTCCTATCCCCTACTTGTTTAAAGGAGCAGGTTTGCGAATATATTAAAAGTATCCACCCTACTCAAAGTCCCCCAGAAACTTTAGAATGCCCTGGGGGTACAGATACAGAATAAGAGTGGTTATTAGAGCATAAGGGTTATGCAAAGTATTGGTGTGATCCTTGACTCAATATTTTTCATTCAAAAGACAGTCTGTTTAGTGTACCATAAAGAAAAATCCAGAGGACTTGGTGTGAAAAGACCTATACTAAAATCCTGACCCCAACACTTAGCCATTTGATGTCAGCAAGTTACAATCTCAACAAAGCCTTGTTACTTCATTTAGAAAATGGGATTAATACCAATTGCATTGTTTACCACATAGTGACAAAAGTGTTTTGCAAATTAAAATGTAGCTTACATGTAAAACTGACTGCTTCTCTTTTATTTTAATAATGTAAACATATGTACTTTAAATTCTTCCCTTCAATAGTTTCATATCTTGTAGTGTAGCTCATATCTCACTATATCTCATAGTGTCATGTAGGTGATACTTAGCTCTTGGGGGATTTGTGAGAAGAGCATAAGCTCTGCCAGGTCTTCTTAAGCTAAGAATAAAGCTTTGAGTGTGGACCAAGTGATGGGTTGCATGTCTATGGTCCAGTGTACATCCTGGCTCAGTTCAGAGAGGTCGTCACTAGGTTGGCTATAGAAAGATGTATTTTTTTTTTCTACACAGAACTTATACATTGTCAAATCATAGAGGGATGGGATGTGCCCTCAATAGAGAGAATGCTCAAACATTAACATATTACTAGAACTTGTATTGAAATATTGAAGTATTGAAATAGATGTTGTCACTTTCTTGGTCATCTTCCTGTGTGTGGGCAATTTTGTCTGATATTCTTGCAAACATTCTTTTTTTTAATTAATTTTTAAATTTTTTTAGAAAAATTTTCCATGGTTACATGATTCATGTTCTTACTTTCCCCTTCACCTCCCCATACACCTTCCCCCATAGCCGACGTGCATTTCCATTTTAACATGTGTCATCAATCAAGACTTATTTACATATTATTCTTTTCTTTTTTTTTTTTAATTTTAAACCCTTAACTTCTGTGTATTGACTTTATAGGTGGAAGATTGGTAAGGGTAGGCAATGGGGGGCAAGTGACTTGCCCAGGGTCACACAGCTGGGAAGTGTCTGAGGCCAGACTCGAACCCAGGACCTCCCGTCTCCAGGCCTGGCTCTCAATCCACTGAGCTACCCAGCTGCCCCCTTATTTACATATTATTGATAGTTACATTGGTGTAGTCATTTCTATCTACATCCCCAATCATGTCCACCTCAACCCATGTGTTTAAGCAGTTGTTTTTCTTCTGTGTTTCTACTTCTGTAGTTCTTTCTCTGAATGTGGATAGTGTTCTTTTCCATAAATCCCTCAGAATTGTCCTGGGTCATTGCATTGCTGTTAGTACAGAAGTCCATTACGTTCGATTTTACCATAGTATATCAGTCTCTGTGTACAATGTTCTTCTGGCTCTGCTCCTTTCATTCTGCATCAATTCCTGGAGGTCATTCCAGTCCACATGGAATTCCTCCAGTTTATTATTCCTTTGAGTACAATAGTATTCCATCACCAGCATATAACACAATTTGTTCAGCCATTTGCCAATTGAAGGGCATATTCTCATTTTCCAGTTTTTTGCTACCACAAGGAGCACAGCTATAAATATTTGTGTACAAGTCTTTTTATCTATGATCTCTTCGGGGTACAAACCCAGCAATGGTATGGCTGGATCAAAGGGCAGGCATTCTTTTAGCGCTCTTTGGTCATAATTCCAAATTGCCATCCAGAATGGTTGGATCAGTTCACAACTCCACCAGCAATGCATTAATGTCCCAATTTTGCCACATCCCCTCCAACATTCATTACTCTCCCCTGCTATCATTTTAGTCAATCTCCTGGATGTGCAAACATTCTTAGGTCACTTATCCCCAAATAACCTCCACTCAATCCCGCCATTCTCTCAAGCTATCTTCCTTTAACTTTCTTCACTTTCTGTCAGATGCCTAGAAAAAATTGCCTAGAAAAAAGGTATTGCTTTCATTTTCTCAACTCCTGCTTGCTTCTAAGCACCTTGTAGTCTTACTTCTAATGCTATTACTATATACTGAAACTGTCAAAAGGAACTAAACTTAGCAATGAAGCTAAACTTACCAGTGATTTTTAACAGTTGAGCAAAATGAAGGCATCAAAAAATCTGCTATTATATGCAATATTCCACACTTGTATTCCCCTCCTCTGCAAAGAATGGTGGAGCAGGTGGGGAGATGGAGGACAGTTACTCTTCCTACCTCTTCTTTGGGACCAAGTTTGGCTGTTATAATTTTACAGCAGCTTTGATTTTGTTATATGTTTGTCTTTCCATTAGAATTGTGGTTATTGTGCATATATTGTTCTTCTGTCTCCTTTAACTTTCCTTTGTATCATTTCATAACCAAATATACTTTCTTTTCTAAATCCTTTTCTTTGCTAAACCTTTTCTCAGCCCTCATTCTCCTCAAATACTCTGCAGTTTTTCCTAATGTTTACAGCCCCCTCCTACTAGATATTCTCCTTTCCCTAAGCTTTAGTGAGATTGTTCTGCCTTGGTTCCTCTCTACATATATATTTTTTTCTGTATTGTGTTCTGTTTCCAGCTCTCTAACCATAGATGTCTCATGAGGCTCCTGTCTGGGTACTCTTCTCTTTAGATATATGCCATTTTTTTGGTGATATCAGTTCTCATGAGTCCAACTATCTTTTCTATGTCAACAAATATTAAATCTAGCCTTATGCTGGAGATCTAATCCTAATTCACCAATCCCTGGTTATTCATCTCTATCAGCCTGATTATGCTTCATCTCTGTCTATTGAGATATGCTTCATCAGTATCTTCAGCCCAACCTAAAATAGGAATCATTATATTTTCACCTAAATCTCTCCCCTGTTTCTTTGAAGGCATTTTTATTCTTCCTGTTTACTAGTTAGACTCTTACCCTCTATTATCCAATCAGTTTCCAGGTATTATAGATTCTACTACCATAATCTCTCTCCCTTTCTCTACACCTCTACACTTTGAAATAATAATTGGGTTTTGGGGATGGGATAGATGTTATTTAGACCAGTATCAGAAGAGTAACCTGGGTTCTGGGAAGGCCACCCAAGCACAGGGCTGGCAAAGCCAGACACTGAGATGAAACTCAATCCCACTGAGATGATATATAAAAGTTGTTTAATTGTAACAAGGGAAAGGTAAGAAGATTATTGGACAATTTAAACTAAAGGTTTCTATTTAAACCCACAAGATCTAAAGGTTCTGTCACCAGGAATCTTCGTGGATTTCTCCCTACACTGAGATACTATCTCTCTAGGGATCCAGACTCTAATATATAAATATGCTACATTAACCCAAAACAACCCCCCTTTTGGTGGTAATGGAGGTAATTAACCAGCTAGGTAGGGCAGGTTCCAAGAAGTGGTTTTAGATCCAAAAGGATCCCAGCCAGATTCTCACAGACAGATGTCTCAGCTGTATAGGATCACTCAGGAAGCTCAACAGATGTTTTAATCAGGTAACAGGGAAGCAGGTAGGATGGAGAAGTCCAGATATACCACAGCCAGCAAAGGAAGGTATCCAGTCCTCTCCAGGTAAAGAGAAAATGAATTCCCACAATCTATATGACTCTTCCCAGTAGAATTCTAGAATGCCTTACTCTGCTGTCCCATGCCTTTGCACTCTGCACACACACATAACTTTACTTATAACAACTCGTATGTTCATCAATACTCCCTTGGATTCTTCTAATAACTTCTTAATTGATCTTATTTCTAATTTATCCTTCCTAAAATCCATCCTTCAAATAGACTACCAAGTACTTTTCCTAAAATGCAGATGAGATCATGTTACTTCTTTCTTGAAAAATGTTCAGTGGTTCCCCAGGCCTGTAGGGTTTCCACAGCTTACTCAGCTTGATATTTAAAACTCCTCATAGATGGGTTCAAGTCTATATTTACAGAATTATTTCACATTCCTCCCTTTTTGACTATTTTGACTGGAAGAGAGTGTATTCTGACTCTTCTGCCAACTTGGTATTTTATCTCCTGTCTTTCTCTGATCCTGTCTTTCCAAGCCTGGAATGTAGTTCCTCATCACCTCGATGTCTTAGACTCATTAACCATCTTCAAGGCTTTCCATCTTGAGGAAGCCTTGCTTCATCCCCACCTGTTGGGAGTACTTGTTTTCTACCATTTCATATTATCTTGTATTTACTTATCTTTATTATCCTACCTAATATAAGCTCTTTGAGAGCAGAGGCTGAATTTATTTTATTTGTCTTTGAATCTTAAGTGTCTAACATAGTGACTTGTAGATAGTAGATGCTTAACAGTTTCTTATTGAATAAAATTTGAAATGTCAGAGCCAGAAATAGATACCAAGTATCTGGGTTTAATATGTCCAATTTAATAAAACCCATTTATAGAGTTATGTTACTGAAAATAAAATTAAATTTTAATAATGTCAGATTAAATAAAAGACCTAATATTTTAATGCTATATTATGATTAAACTAATACCTGTAGCTCTCTCGTAAGGATACATCAGATTTCAAAAAGGGGGCAACTACAGTGGGCTTTGCTTAATTGCTTTCAAAGAACTTGTATCTGCCTAGTTAGGCAATTTATCAGAAAATCCTGATTTGGAGCTCCAGTTTCATTAGCTGTTGATTGCAAGCTCTAGAATCAGTGCACAAATAAACTCACCAAGTCTTTCATTGACCTTCCCAGTGTGTTGCCTTAGTCTTTAATGAATTGGAGTAGAAATTAATTTTTCTTAGCTTTGATGTCAGTTAACTGACACAGTTATCCATTCAATGTAGATAGCCCATTGTCATTTGTTGTCCCTTAATTAAAACTTACAATGACAAAGGTTATTTAAGCTTTAATTAATGTGGAGCATTGTTATATTAATTTTAATTTAAATATAATTTGGGCCAGTCTTTCCTCCTAAATTAGTTTCTCCTAAAAAACATTGACAGAGGAACCTTTAATTTCGTTTTAAGACTGATGGTGTCTGAGCCATGCCCTAACTTTAACCACAGGTAGTTTGCTTTTTGTGAATGATTTAATATTAAAGCTGTGAAGTGAGAAGAAATTCAAGGTTAAGAGAAGGAGTGGCTGTGTTTCATCTACCTTGTAAAGGTTTGCTAATGATTTAAATTGAAATTGTCTTTGAGAAGTACTAAACTGCAATAAAGAGCCTAAAAGTTAAGTTGACTTTTATTCTCTTTGATTGAGATAGAAAAAATAGATGCAGTTGTATTTCACACTCAGAATGACATTTTTGGATTTCAGGAGAATGTCTATTCATTTAGTTCATCTTTCCCATAAGTATTCTGAATTGTTTGGAATTTGGCTTTGATAACCAGTCCTTCAGGGAAAATAGATAATAGGAATTGCCAGGAGACTCTATGAAGCTTTAGTACCACATACCCATAAGCTCTAGAGCTAGAAAGATAGGTGATTTAGCCCAACCTTTCCTTTTTAAAAATGAGAAAAGGAAGGCTCAGAAATATAAGTAATTTTCCTCAGGCCACACAGAAGAGTCAATTTGAACTCATGTTCTTTGACTCCAGATGCAGTCCTTACTGGATTTTACCACATGTCTATGCATGTTCTTATGGTTCAGTAGAAAAAAGGCTAATCTTTGACTGAGACCAGATATTTCCAGCCTGGCATTAACTAGCTCTGAAACCTCACAGACTAATCAATTTTCTACCCTGGACTTCATTTTCTTAAGGCATAAAACAAGAGGCTTGTATTAGAAGACCTCAACCACCTCTTCTATCTCTGGCATTATATGATGATCTTATTTTAATCCCCTTCTTTCCAGGGCTTGAGTTATGAAAAAACTTTAATGTGTTCATTGCTGCATGGTGTACTAAGGAAGTTTGGTCTCTATTTTGGGTTTGACTTTTCCTAGAAACTCAGCTAGTAAATGAAATAATAGGCCAGAAAGCCCATTTGTAGAATGACATATTAAACATATTTAACTGAAAACGAATTAGGCTGACAGATAGAATATATCAATACACACAGACATTAAGGATTTATTATTTGTCAGCTACTATATTATATACTGGGATGTTCAAAGGAAAAATGAAAATGGTCTCTTCTCAGATAAAACATTCTAATGAGGGAAATGAAGGGAAAAGGGGAGTGAACAAGCACTTATTAAGTACATTCTATCCACCAGGCACTGTGCTAAACACTTTATTTCAGGATTATGGGTGCTGTTATTTCCCCCATTTTATAACTGGGCAAACTGAGGCAATGAGAGATTAAGTGACTTGCTTAGGTGTCACAAAGCTAGTAAGTTTTTGAGTTGAATCTGAACTCAGGTCTTCAGACCTAGCACTCTATCTACTGTGCCTCCTTGCTGTTCTTAGCTACAAAAGTAGGTATGTTGAAGATCCTAATTATATCTATAATTATTTAAATTCTGCATTTTATATGGGAATAATCAGATCCCTTTTAAAAATGACTTCTTAGTCATTTTGTCTGATTGTTCTAGGCTACCAATTCATTAGGGCAAAGCTTTCCCATGTTCCTCTTCCAGTCTCTTGGAAAGCTACAAATTTGGTAGGCATATGGATTTTCAATTATAGCTCAGAAACTTAGCTCCTTAAAGACAAGCATTTTAATTGTTACCAGGAAAAAGCTACACTAGGAAATGAAAGTGATTAGAAAGAGAAGTGGTAGTCATGGAGTCAGCGTGGTTTCATCAAAAACTGTTCATTCTAGACCAACTTTTATCTCCTGTTTTAAAAATGGGATCATCTTATAGGTCTGATAGCTGCATTGCTACAGCGTACTGTCCCTAATTCTTTTCAACTTTTTCTGTCAGTAACAAATAAAGGTATTAAAGTTATACTTATGAAATCTTCAGATGATATGAAACTAGAGGAACAACTAACATCATATTAGTTTTCAGACCTGGAATCAAAGTGATTTTAGCAAACTAAGATTATGAGCTGATTATAAAAAGCTGACAGTTTAATAAAAAGCCATGTAAAGAACTTTTTGTTTTGTTTTGCTTAGTCTAACTAAGTATAGTGTAAGGGGAAACATGGCAAAACAAATCTGGAGAAAAACAATCTGAAGACTTGGGAGATTTTTGTGCCCACCAAGCTTAAGCCTTTTAAACTTTGTTAATCAAATTAAAGTATCCAGAACAAAGGAGGTGCTATTTCATGATGGGATTTGAAATCAGAAGGTCTGGGTACAAATCTCAATTCTAAACAATATCCATATGATTCCAAGCCTCAGTTTCCTCTTTTATAAAATAGGGATAATACTGTTTGTACTATCTTACAAGGTTTTTGTAGGAACTTATTTTTGTAGACCTCAAAACAACTTAGACATAGGAGTTTTTACTATATATATATTTGTTGAGCTTTACACTAGGCAGGCCACCTGTGAAATATATCTTGTTCTGGGCACCATACTTAAGGACATTGATAATCTTAAACTTTTCCAAAGGAAAAGTGACTAGAAAAGAAAGGGATTGTAAACTGTACTATGCAAGAATCAAGTGAAGGGACTGGAGAAAACTTGGGGTTGTGGGGTGGCAAGGGAAGGATGATTTTAATCATAAGAATTTTAAATTGTCATATGGAAGGGTCTGATTCTGTTTGATTTGAGGGGGCAGAGCTAGGAATAATGGGGAGATGTTTTAGGGAGACATATTTTAGCTAGCTCTTAGGACAGACTTCCTACTAATTAAAGCTACCCAAAATGGAATGGGCTGCTTCACGAGGTGCTGTATTCAACCTCCCTAGAGCTTTTCTTGTTAACTGCAGTGTATCGGACTTTCATAGAATAGATTCTAGCCTGTTAAAGGTTGCACTTAGTGAATTCTGTGTTGACATTCTATGACTCTGATTCACTGCAGATATTTCAAGTGCATATTTCATGACAGAATGTGAATGCTCATCTGGAAAGAATATTATAGCAGGGATTACTTTATGGGATGAGGATTAGATTTAGATGATTTTTAAGGTCCCTTTGAATGTATGCTTTTGCAGTATGATATTATGAATTCTGGGCCCTTTTTTTTCTTCAAAAGGTAATACCTATTAAATGTGTCAAATAATTACATCCATCTCTGAAATTTTGATATGTCTTTAATAATACCAGTTTGGAGAAACTGAATACTAACTTTGGGGATATGCAAGATCTATATTTGGGGATGACATTCTTTCTCTTAAAGCATTTAAATTCTTAAGTTCTAAGACATCTTGTTCTTTTCAAGAAATGAAGAGAATGGAATGGATTTTAGCATTTTATTCTTATTGGAAAATATGTACCAAAAATAGTTTCAAATAACATTATTGAACTATTTCTTGGGTGATAGAAACTGACAATCAGAGAGTATAGAGCAGATTTTGAGAGAGCAGTTGCCGGCATTCAATGTCTTTGTTATTTCTTTCTCCCTCTTCTCTACCAAAAGTATTTGTGATTTAGCTTTGTGATTTAAATTCCAAAAATTAAAAAGGGAAAAATGCTCAAAAAACATTTCTGCTATCATTATTACTCTGCTATCTGTTATGGTAAGTTGTGTTAAGAATTTGCACACCTAAACTTATCTTTAGAAAGCATTTTAGAATTAAGAAAAAATGATCCTCCTAAACTTATTATTGTGAGGATCAGGGAGTGATCTCATATCTATTTCCATAGGCATCAGATAGCAGGGCCAGGGCTTCGCTTCATGTCTCTCTCCTCAAATTCAGTGTTCTCTCCACTGCTCTCTTCTATTCTTTAAAAAGTAAGAACAACAACAACAACAACAACAAAGTAAGAACAATGGCAAGTTCTAGTGAGTGTAACGTCATCCATTTCTGAATTGTAGGTTTTTGAAATCTAGCAGTCCTTTCTGCAGAGTTGAGGTAACCATCTAAAGGGAATAGTATTACTTCTAATTTCTGTCTTGTCCTTTATTGCAGGTGGCATAAAGTGTCCAATTTGCAGCTTTGTTTATGGAACTAAATGGGAATTCAACAGGCATTTGAAGAATAAACATAGATTGAAATTAATGGAAAGTGATGATGATACCAAGTGGGAGGTAAACCTTTAATGTGGTGGTAGTTATCGTCCCCAGATCTACAAAGCCATTTTTTCTCCTTCATGATTAAAAAGTGAACATGAAGGTTTGCTAACTTGCACAAAAAGCAAGTACAATTTTCTGGCAATACTTTCAGTTTTTAAATATGTAAATTCTAGAATCTTCAAAGACTGTGTTTGATAATTGTGGGTATTGTCTTGAAAAAGAAGATCTAGTCTCTTAGGCGAATGCTTGCTTTTTTCATTTAAAACATGGCATGTTAGAAAATGGAGCAAAAGTAAGGTATTTATGGCCACTTTTTAGAAGATCTCTAAGGAAAGAGAAAATTATTACTTGATTTTATTCCCCTAATTCCTCCCCTCCCTTTCCTCTTCCTGTCAGGAGAGAGATTAAAGTCAGAGACCATGTTGAAGAAAACCTACAGAAACTGTATTGAGTTTATGACCAAATTTGAAGCTAGCATTCCAGGTCTAGAACATGGCTATTACAAATGAATTAATAGCAGTAAATGGCCCAAGCAAAGAGAATAAAGCCTTCCAAATTGTAGACACCTAATAAAAGTTTATTGGGATGAAGTATATTATTTATATCACTGTATTTTCAAATTTACTCTTAAGAACTTTCTTGCCACTAAAAAAATTTCTGAACAAAAGCCTCATGTATAAATGTCAATCACTTTTAATCTCTCATAGATTTATAGTAATATTTGTTAAATTCCATTTCCCTGGAAAACACATTTCCACATACCCTCAACATAATGAATACAACAATAACCTGGAAGTTGGTAAAAAATCCTTCTGAAGTACAGAAGGTCTCAATTTCAAAGCATAGCTATTTTTTTCCATCATTGATATAGGGAGCCCCTTATCAGCACTCACCCAGAGCCTATTAACTTAGAATGGAATTTGATAAAACATCAGTAGATTAAGAGCAGGAATTATCTCTCTCACAGGGTTTTCACACACAAAAAAAATCCTTTGTAAACTTTAATCTTTTAGATAAATATGAATGTGTATTATTTATGTGCTGTTAATTGTTATAGTGAATTATATTCTCTAAGATGGCAGGGATGCTAAATCTGTGTTGCTATCAATATATAGAATTCCTTATGTAGAAACTTTCTACCATTATGGTCAGGAACTCCTCTGTAACTTGTAGACTTTGAGAGTTGTGTAGAGAGGGACTATGTATTCGAGGGGTTAAATGACTTGCCCTATATGAGTCTTGGTCTCATAGCCAGTGTGGATCAGAGGCAAAACCTGAATACTCTACTTCCTCTAAGTTGGCTTTGTCCTCTACTGTACAGACTGCCCTTTATTATATATTAATTATATTATAATAATCTTAATAATATAGATATATTTAGAATAGGAAGAAGAAACAAATAATGGCAAAGACATAAGATGAGAAATATAAAACACAGATACAAAAAGTTAAAAAACTAGTCATAGCCCCCTTGGTCGATTTTATGTAACAAAAATCAGCCCTGTTTTACTCAATAGCCCTTAAGAGTGTTATATAAAATAGTACCAGAAATGGTTTAAATAATAACCTTGAATTAAGAAAAAGAGCATAAGATCACAGATTGAGCTTGAATTATTTATTCATTACAAAATTTGGAAGTAATATATTTTGGGGAAAATAATTCTACTAAAATACTTTAAATACTTTTGGCCCTTTAAAGAATAAGATCCAGTTTTTCAGGATCTTTTATCAGTAGAATAACTCATTTTCTGACAATGTGATATTAATGAATTATTGTTTTAAGTTGTCTGTCTTGTCATTAATTTTTCATCAAGCCAATATATGGACTGGAATCTTCAAGGAAAAGCACTCTTTTAATATGCATTTGTATTTAGCTTGCTACAGAAATTTCTGAGGAATCATCCACCCAGTACCTTCACATCACAGAAGCTGAAGAAGATGTTCAAGGAACTCAGGCAACTGTAGCAGCTCTACAGGACTTCAGATATACCTCAGAGAATGGTGAGAGAATTTAAAAAAGGGTCCCTTAAATGGATCTTTCTCTTTATCTATATGTAGGACAATGTCTTGGAACACGGCCCTGGTAGTTGAGAAAGGAAACTCTCTCTGACACCACAGAACCAATTACTTTTTTTTAAACCCTTATCTTCCAACTTAGAATCAATACTCGGTATTGATTCTAAGGCAGAAGAGTGGTAAAGGCTAGGCATTGGGGGTTCAGTGACTTGCCCAGGGTTACATAGCTAGGAAGTGTCTGAGGCCAGTATCGAACCTAGAACTTTCCATCTCTAGGCCTGACTCTCAATCCACTGAGCTACCCAGCTCCTCCCAAACAATTGCTTTTTAAGTATCAGGAGATGACTATTAGACTTGGTGTCAATAACCTGGTTTGAATCCCATCTCTGCTTTTTACTGAGTGATCCTATACAAGTTATTTTACCTGTTTTGGACTTGGTATCCTCATTTATAAAATGAAGTGATAAGACTAGATATTTCCAGAGCTAAAGTCTATAATTCTAAGACCTCTAGGCCTAAAGAAATGCAAAAAAAAAAAAAAAAAAAAAAAAGAGCATGTTTTTGTATATCTCTTTATAAGTTTCAAAGTATTTTCCATATAACATTACCATTTTTAGAACAATCATATATTGGCAAAGCTGGTATTTATAAGCATTTTCTAGATAAGAAGCTTTGGCTTAGTGATTGACTTACTTATGTTTGCAAGGCTAGCACATAGCATATCCAGAACTAAAATCTAGGTCTTCTTACCCCTAGTCCAGTATACCTTCCTGTGCAGCTTGTCTTGATCCACACTGATCCCTCAGCCTTTACTGGGAGGTAAAGATACCTGATTACTCATAATGAAGTTGTACCAGGCCAGGGCTTGATGTTTTATTTTATTTTATTTTATTTTATTTTATTTTGTTTTGTTTTGTTTTGTTTTATTTTATTGCTCTTTTTTTTTTTTTTTTGCTCTGTTTTATTTTTCATTTACCTGGAGAAGTTAAATTCTGTAGTTTATGATTTCATAGAATTAGCTTTAAAACATACTTGAGTATTGCTAGCTGTCTCAGGGAGGGTCCCCAAATTCTCCAAATTATTTATAAAATCTAATGTTATATTCACATAGAATTAAAGTTGGAAGGGATCTGAAAGAGGACTTAGGCTAGCCCCCTCATTTTATACATGAGGAAGTTGAGGTTTTGAAAACTTAAAGTCATGCAAGTGATACTATATTTTCTTATTTTTAAAATTACACATAGAAACAATTTTTAACAATTATTTTCTGACACTTTACAATTTAGATTCTTTCTCTGCCTCCCTCCCCTCTATCCTTGAGGTGGAATATAGTCTTATATAGGTTATGCCTGTACTTTCATAACACAATATAGTTTCAATTTTGCCTCACCTTTTTATTTAAATATTCGTGACATGAATTTAAACGACTTCATTCACTTTAGAGATTCTTACTTTCATTAATTAAAGAATAGACCCTCTATATGGCCTCCTGAGAGTTCCCCAAGTGCTCGAAACATTCTACCCAATCAAAGATTTGTAGTGGGGCTTCATAGCTCAGAGCATTATTTGTGAATGAGATAGAAAGGAGATGAATTTACAAGTAACTGAATAGTGAGAATGAATTTTATATATATTTTTTTTCATTTAAAGTTTAAAGGTTTAGTTTTTCATAGTACCTTAGAACTCAAAGGAATCTCAGGAGCCACTTAGTCCAGTTTATGCCTGATCAAGAATTTCCTCTACAACATACATGACATGTGGTAATCCAGGCTCCACTTGAAGAATGTTTAAAGATGGAAAGTCTCCTGTCCCTTCTGGCACCCTGTTCTACTTTTTTTTTTTTTTTTTTTTTTTTTTTTTTTAGCATTTTTACTTTCTGAAATCTTATTCTCTGCAATTTTTATCCTTTGCTTCTAGTTCTACCCTGTATAGGCAAGCAGGACAAGCCCGATCTCCCAAGGCCAGAACATGGCCCATCAGACACTTGAAAAAGCTATCTTGTCTTTCCTAAGAATTCTCATCTCTATTTTAAATAATTCCAGTTCTTTCAAGTAATTCTTATATGTTCTGGTTTCTAGTTTCTTAGTCATCAGAGTCACAGTGAGCTTCTAGCTCCTTTACTTGAGTTTCCCTTGTCTCTCACAGGGTAGAGTTGGTGGAGAATGATAGAAAGCCTAGGACTGAGCCAGCTTTCATCTTTCCCCACCTCAGCTCAATGACAAGTATTCAGCTTCTCCTTTAAAACTTCCCCCTTTTCCTTCCCTTAACAGAGCAAATAATGTTCTACTTAGAGAAACTGCACTTTGGCAACGGTAATTGTCATCAAAGAATACAAACAAATAACAAAAATAGGAAAAACAAAGTAGCGATCAGAAATTACTCAAACCAGTTTTTTGATTGTAGACTCAAAAATTCAGAGAATACTCAGTGAGGTTCAGATCATGAGTAAATATACTGTATTATACCATCCAGAACTTCATTTGGTTATGAGGCAGAACTCAAGGAAGTGGGAGGTAATTTTTCGAAATCAAGCTGTTTTCTTTGAGAATTACCACTTTGTATTCTCATTGAAATTTAGCTTGAATTGGCCTTGAAATTAATACTTTAATTGTTATCCCCTTATCATACAGAAATCATCATATTGTTTTAGGTTCTTCGGGGACCAAGAAACTGTTGTATTTCAAGTCTTAAGAAACTCGTAGAAAATTCCTCTATCAGAACCAGGCAATATAAGGAAACTTAGTTGGTTCTTCTTTTGTACCTTAGGAGCCTGGTGGGAATTTACAGGATGATACTTTTTTTCAACTCATTTTACATACATGGAGAATATTCTCCGAGAGAGAGAGAGAGAGAGAGAGAGAGAGAGAGAGAGAGAGAGAGAGAGAACAAACTCTATGCTAAATAAATAGCCTGGCTCTTAAGCTCCTCCTTATCTTCCTCTTGGTGGATTTATGGTTTTCTATAAACCAGGCAACCATTCAAACCTTGAGGACATTTAAGACAAGACTATGTTGGAAGTTAATAAAACATTTAATTCTGTAAGCTTAAGTACAAGAGTTTTTAATGTTTTTATATTTGGTTTGGTAGATGCTAGAGAATGAAACATTTTGACTTCACGTGAATAATATGAGGAAAATAAAACAACTTCCTAACAATTATATCTTTCTGGATGTGAAATGTGCTTTCTTAGGAGATAGAGGGTTCTTCACCCCTGGTACTCTTCAGGCAGATATAGGGAGGCCACTTGTCAGGTATGCTGGAGAAGGGTCCTTGGCCAAATATAGGTTAGACAAAATGATCTTTCGTGTCCCTTCTAGCACTGAGATCCTGTGATTCAAAGCATGTTTTAAAATGTTTTAGAGGGAAAGAAAGTTTGATTACAATGCTTTTCTTAATGCATGATAAAGATTTAATACTTATCTATTGGCCTGAATTGAGTTGAAAATACTAATTCCATTGCAGCAGTTCTCTCTTCATACACATAAGTTTCCATTATATAAAGTTCATACACACAATTACAAACCATATTCTGTTTTCTAAACTAAACATATCTGAATCTCTTTCGTCAATAATATGTTGATTCAAACTGGAATACAGCCTATAACAAGCCATATATAATAATGAGAAAATTGGCACAAAATTTTCTGCTCTTGTACTATCATAGCAGTCAAACCTGACCATTAAAAAAAGTATTAATTTTCCTTCTAGCAAATTAGTGGCAAGGAGCATAGTACTGTGCTCATGTTATATATCTTACAGCTGGTCCAACAGCTGGTAATAGTGGTTGGTGTATCCTAAAAAGCTGCTCTGATACATGTTTCAAGCTTCAGAGATAATTCAGAGAGAATCCTGAGCTTAAATTCTTTTAATATGATTAAGTCCTATACTTTGGAAATGGAGATACCTATCCAAGTGCCTTTTTTTCTGGTTTGTAATTAGTATCTCATTTCAGATCTGTCCATAATAAGAGAATGACTTAATTTCAGGTTGCCAATCACTACCCTATCATGGAATTCCTATCTTGTGAATGCACTGTCTGTTGCAAATAAGGCTGGGACTAAAAATCCATGTGTTCTTTGAAAATGGTATCTTACTTTCCATAACAAGGGAAACTTCTTGATTATAATTGTCTCCTGCTTTTGTCTTTCTAATAAGGTGAAAGACTTGATCCCACAGCTGTGAATATACTTCAACAAATTATTGAGCTGGGAACAGAGACCCATGATGCTGCTGCTGTTGCCTCGGTGGTTGCCATGGCACCAGGAACTGTTACAGTGGTGAAGCAGGTAAGGGCCCTTTATCTTCCCATAAAATGGGCAGCCCAAACTTCCTGATCCCTACCTCCCCAACACCATCTCTACCATCTCTGCCAAGAACTTATTTTCTCAAGGCTAAGTTCTAGGGAAGAAGGTGAAATGACTACTCCAAATCAATGGAGACTACTTTACTGTACTTATCTCTTTTCCTGAAGATGTTATTAAGTATTACATTTACAAAATCTGTGTGTGTGTGTGTGTGTGTGTGTGTGTGTGTGTGTGTGTGTTGGAAACTTCCAGAAACTGTTTTTCTATTTCTTTAAAAGATGAATGACGACCATCCTACCCAAATTAATTTTTATTTAGTGCTATACCTATCAAACTACCAAAAAACTTTTTTACTGAATTAGAAAAAAAACTATAACAGAGTTCATTTGGAAGGACAAAAGACCAAGAATATCAAGGGAAATAATGAAAAAAAAATATGAAGGAAGGGGCCTAGCAGTACCAGATCTTAAATTGTACTATAAAGCAGTAGTCATCAAAACAATATGGTACTGGCGAATAGACAAAGGAGGATCAGTGAAATAATCTTGAGGTAAGCAAGCTCAGCAAGACAGTCTATGATAAACCCAAAGAACCCAGCTTTTGGGACAAAAATCCACTATTTGACAAAAAATGCTGGGAAAATTAGAAAACAATATGGGAGAGGTTGGGTCTAGATCAACATCTCATACCCTATACCAAGATAAATTCAGAATGGGTGAATGACTTGAATATAAAGAAGGAAACTGTAAGTAAATTAGGTAAGCACAGAATACTTGTCAGATCTCTGGGAAAGGAAATATTTTAAAACTAAGCAAGAGTTAGAAAAAATTACAAAATGTAAAATAAATAATTTTGATTACATTAAACTAAAAAGGTCTTGTACAGATAAAACCAATGCAACCCAAATTAGAAGGGAAGCAACAAATTGGGAAAAAATCTTTATAACAGAAACCTCGGACAAAGGTCTAATTACTCAAATATATAAGGAGCTAATCAATTGTACAAAAAAATCAAGCCATTCCCCAATTGATAAATGGGCAAGGGACATGAATAGGCAATTTTCAGATAAAGATCAAAACTATTAACAAACACATGAAAAAGTGTTCTAAATCTCTAATAATTAAAGAAATGCAAGTCAAAACAACTCTGAGGTACTACCTCACACCTAGCAGATTAGCTAACATGGCAGCAAAGGAAAGTGGTGAATGTTGGAGGGGATGTGGCAAAATTGGGACATTAATGCATTGTTGGTGGAGTTGTGAATTGATCCAACCATTCTGGATGTCAATTTAAACTATGCCCAAAGGGCTTTAAAAGACTATCTGCCTTTTGATCCAGCCATAGCACTGCCTGGTTTATGCCCCAAAGAGATAATAAGGAAAAAAAACAACCTTGTACAAAAATATTTATAGCCATGCTCTTTGTGGTGGCAAAAAATTGGAAAATGAGTGAATGTCCTTCAATAGGGAAATGGCTGAACAAATTGTGGTATCTGTTGGTGATGGAATAATATTGTGCTCAAAGGAATAATGAACTGGAGGAATTCCATGTAAACTGGAATGATCTCCAGCAATTGATGCAGAGTGAAAGAAGCAGAACCAGGAGAACATTGTACACAGAGACTGATACACTGGCACAATAGAACATAACAGACTTCTCTACTAGCAGCAATGCAAGGATCTAGAGCAATGCTGAGGGACTTATGAGAAAGAAAACTAGCCACATTCAGAGGAAGAACTGTGGGATTAGAAACAAAGAAGAAAAACAACTGCTTGAACACATGGGCTGATGAGGATATTATTGGGGATGTAGACGCTAAATGATAACTCTAGTCCAACTATCAATAATATGGAATTAAGTCTTAATCAATGATACATGTAAAACCCAGTGGAATTGTGCATCAGCTATGGGGGTTGGGGGGCTTCGGGGGAGAGGGAAAGAACATGAAACGTGTAACTATGGGGAAATATTCAAAATAAAAATTTTAAAAAGGAAAAAATAAATAAAAGAAACAAAAATATAGTGGTATCCAAAAAAAAAAAAAAGAGAGATGAATGGCTAAATTTGTTTTGGAAACAAAATATGATAAATGAATTTACTTATATGTTCCTGAAGTATGTATAAGTCAATTAAGATTTCCTCATTGTTTGAAATACTGTGACTGCTGACATTTTGATGTTTTTAATTATTGGGAGATAAGGGTATAAAAAGAAATAGAAGGATAGGAATATATTTTTCTTCAGGCTAACCTTCAATTTAAGTCATTTTTTAAAGACCCTACTATATGCAGGCCCCCTGTACTAACCTGTGGAAATGCAACCATGAAAGGAAAAACACTTCATGTCCTCAAAGAACTTATATTTACTGGGGGAACCTGACATGTACACCAATAAACAAATATGAAATAAGTTTTGAAGAAGTAAAACACTAACTACTGGGGAAATTAAGCAGGAATTATAAAAAGGAAGCAACACTTAGGCATTAACTTGAAAGGGCATAGGAATTATATGAGGCAGAACTGAAGTGGGGAGTTCATTTGAGACCTGGAGGCAGAAGATGGAATATCATTTAGAGGGCCAACAAGTTGTTTATTGGAGCTAGAATATAGAGTTCAGAGGCCAGGAAGAGGAGTTTGTATTTTATTTTAGAGGAAATAAGGATCCACTGAAACTTTTTGAGCCAGGGAGTTGGCTCCAAAGCAAAAAGCAAAAGTTGTACCTTTGCTTTGGAAATATTTTGGCAGCTGTGGAGGATGTAATGGATAGATTCTAGAAGCAAGGAAGGCAATTAGGAAGTTATTGCAGTAGTCCTGGTGAGCAGTAATGAAACCTTGGCCTAAGGTTGGAGGTATGTGAAAAGAGAGAAGGGAATGGATGTGAGAGATATTGTAAAGGTAGAGTTGACAAAGCTTGGCCACTGTGGCAGAAGGAAATATCAAGGATGACTTTGAAGTTGCAAGTGTAGAAAACTGAGGTGGGTGGTGCTCTTGAGAGAAATAAGGAATATAAGAAAGGAGGGTCAGAAAGACTTGGCCACATGGCATAGGAAGTCTTGAGTTCAAATTTCAACTCTGACACAAATTGTTCCTGACCCTGGTTAAGTCACTTAACCTCTAAATAGAGTTCAGTCAGTCCTTTCAAATGGTGAGATAAAGGGAAGACCATGATTTTCATTAGCATAGAAAGTTTTTCAGAGGGAGCTCCATACATCCATGAAACCACAGACCTGATACTTACCTCCCAAAAAAGGAAAAGGAGGAGGATGCTTGGGGGAAAAAAATAAATGAGTTCCATTGTAAATTTAGAGTTTGAGATGCCTATTTATGGGACATCCACGTAGAGATGTCCAGCAAGCAATAAATAGGTGATATGAATCTTGGCCTCAGGAGAGAGATGTATATCTTCAATACATAAATAAAAATACTTTATTTCAAAATATCTTTGTAAAAATTCAAAGCTAAGAAAGAGATAGGCTATGATAAATATAAATCAATAACTAGGGATAGATGGTTTTACTTAAGAGTCACTAGTTTTAGATGATTTATTTCCTTTTGTTCCATTCTCAGTAAAGATATAGAGCATCTCTTGCAACTTAGGAATCACAGAATATGGCCCTTGTAACCTTTTAGACTCCCTCAAGGAAATAACAAATCAATAGCATTCCTCAAAAACTTAGATAAATAAGTGAAGCATTCCATAGGAAAGGGAGGGATAGAGAAAGAGGGAGAATTGACCAAAGGGGGAAAAAAAGTGGGGGTGAGTATTTGGAATTAAACTATGTAGTAGGTTTGATTATAAGAAAACATTCCTTGTTAAAGGGCAGAAGACAAGGAGAAGTGACCAAATACTTTTGCAATTGGGAAAAAAGTCCTTTTAGACAAAACTGCAGGGTCTCTTTTCTAAGGACAAGTAGTTGTCACAACATTGGATCAGACCATTTGCTTTACTCTGCCTTGTGTAATTTGTTAAATTTTATTTTTCTTTCTTCCTTTTTCTTTCTTTTTCCTTTTCTTTTCTTTCTTTATTTTTATCTCAATAGAGGTTGGGAACTCTATAATATTAGGTGTCCTGCTTTATCCCACCCTACCTTTCTCCTTCTTTTATATTCTTCTCCTCCTTATACACTGTACAATTCAGCCATAAAGGCATCCTTGCTATTCTTTACACAAAACCCTTCATCTCTAGTTACTTATCTTTGCATTGACTTTCCCCCATGTCTATTCCTACTCTTCCTCACTTTTATATCTTAGAATTCTTGGCTTCTTTTTAGACTCAGCTCACACCCTGCTTTCTTCAGGAGACCTTTCCGGGTTCCCCTGGTTATTAGTGCCTTTTCCTCTAAAATTGCCTTCCATCTCAGCTAAGTGGTTTAGTGGATTGAGAACCAGGCCTAAAGACAGGAGGTTCTGGGTTCAAATCTAGTCTGAGTCTTCTAGCAGTGTGGCTCTGGGCACTTAACCTCTACTGCCTAGTCTTTCCCATTCTTCTGCCTTGGAACCAACGTACCTTATTGATTCTAAGATGGAAGAAAAGGGTTAAAAAATTACCTTCCATTTGCTCTGTATGTATAATGTATGTTCTTAATTCTTTAGATTTATCTCCATCATTAGAATATAAGCTTTTTGAAGGAAAGGATGATTTTCATCTTTGTATAAGCTTCATACTTAGGCTAGTGCTTGGCACATGGTAAGCACTCAATAAAAGTTGATCAATTGATGTAGGAGGTGGCACTCGGTCTGAGTTTTGAAGGAAGCTAGGAATTCTAAGAGGCAGACATAGCATGGGATAATAACCTCTACAAAGGCCCAGGAATGGGGCTGTTCTTATAGTAGTGTTTTGTAGGATCAGTAAGTAGGCCAGTGTGCCTAAAACTTAGAACATGAAAGTATAGCTTGCTAGGTGGCACAGTGAACACAGCTCAGGGCCTAGACATTAGTAAGTTCTGAGTTCAAATTTAGCCTGTCGTGACAGTGCGCAAGTCAATTATCTCTCTGAACTTCAGATTTTTCCTCTGTAAAATGTGATTAATACTTTTCCTGCCTACTTCCCAAAGCCATTGTAAGGGTAAGTTTAGGTAAGTATATGTAAAGTGTTTGAAAGTTAACTATAAAACACTATTATTATCATTATTATACTTAGTTACTGCCACAGTTCAACAACACTTCACTTACTGGAAGATTACAATTTCAGTAAGACTTTCAAGTAAAGAATGTAGCCTTAAAAACGTCACACACATGCCATTTTCCATAGAACCTGGGTCTGGCTTAAGCTTAAACTGATTCAAGTAGATTAAATCGAGATTGCTTTTCCTTATAAGTCAAATATCACCATCATCATATTTGAAGGATCTTTATTAAAAGAATTGTATGGGGCTGGGGTCAGGGTAAGTGGGGGGCTGACCAAAAACCTATGATCAGTGATTAGAAGATTCAGGTAGATACATTTTAGCTTAATATAACAAATGAACAATGTTTTTACCAAATTTCCTAAATATAAAATTGTCTCCCTTGTTAGATATTGAGTTCTCCATTACTGGAGGTATTCAGGCAAAGTCTGGTTGATCTATTATTTGGGGATATTAGAATGGGAATTCATATTTCAGGCAAAATTTGGATGAGGTGACCTCTGAGGCCCCTCTCAGTTCTCAGAATATGTGATTTTATGAATATGGCACAATAGCCTCATTTACAGTTTTATTCTTTAACTACATTCTTCAGCTCACCATGGGAAGATAAAAGTAAGACAAGCTTAAATCTGTAATTTAAAATGACCATTAAGTTAGTATGAAAGCTTGCTAAATATCGTATTTGTACCACATTCCATCTTACACGGTGGGAGAAACTAGATCTGGGTGAAGCATACATTAATTTGAATAGACCAGCATTTTCAAGTTCACTTTCCCATGTCAAGAAACAAAAACACCCTCTGGTTTTAATTTCATGTGTTCATGATTTATTAGCCTTAACCTGAAAATAAGACTCTCACAAGTTAAGAACAGACAATGATAAATGGAAATTATCCATTTCAAGGTTTTACTTCTCTGTTTTTATTTCTAGAATTGAAGTTATGGAATAAATAAGAGGTATAGGGTTGGGATGTTTGAAAAGGAAAATAAAATTACAGAGACAGAAGTGATTGAGGGGAAAATTAACAAGATATAGGAAAGATTTGGCCTAGAATGAACATCTGTTGAATTTTCAACTTTAGTCAGACCTAGGGGCTCAGTCATTTTTCTGGCTTTATTTCTTTTTCATATGTAAGCAATAAAAGTGAATTTACAAAAATCCCAAGTTTCAGAACATTCAGAAAGGGACAGAAGTAAGGGATCAGCATGTTTCAGGTAGGACTTAGAGCCAGAGCAAAAGCTCAGAGACAGATGATGAAGTATTATGTTCTAGGAGTGACAAATAGGACAATGTTCCCAGATCTAAAGGTATAAGAAAGCTAGAAAGATTGAGAATAACCAGGGCAGGAAGAGCTTTAAAGGCCTTTTAATTAATTTAATTTAATTTAATTTAAAATTAAAAAAATTTAATTAAAAGAAGTTTTAATTTTTTTCTTAGAGTAATAGGGAGCCACTGAAGTTTATTGAGAAGTGGGGTACTATTGCCAGACTGATACTTAAGTCACTGTGGCATTTGAAAGAGGATAGAGGGAATAGGGAAAGACAAGTTAGAAACTATTGCACTAGTCCACATGAGAATTGATGAAGCTCTAAATCAATATTATGTCTATATAAGTAGGAAGAAGAGAATAAATATGAGAAACATTGTGAAAGTAAAAAGAACAAGATTTCGTTATGTGAGGTGAATGAGAGTGAGAAGATGACATTAAAAGTTGTGGGCCTGGGGGGATTAGAAGGTTGATGCCCTCCAGAAGAGAAGGCATGACATGAATGAATAATAAGCAAAGGAGACTAAAAAGGAGAAGTGAGACAACCAAGAGAACCAGGAGACAATTCTATCAATGAAAATATAGAGTGGAAAATATCCTGAAGGAGAAGTGTCAAAGCCTGTAGAAAGATTAAAGAGAATTAGAATTAAGAAAAGGCCACTAGATTTGTCTATAAAGGTTATTGGTAACTTTTGAAAAAGTTGTTTCAGTTAAATAAGATTAAAGAACAGATTTCAAAGGGTTTAAAAGAGAGGAAATGAAAACACCAATTGTGGATTGCCTTTTCAAGGAGTTTAGCCAAGAAGAGGAGAAGAAATATAGGACAAAGGTAGCAGGGATAGTTGGATCATGAGAGGTTTTTTTTTTTAAGGAATAAGGGAATGCTAATGCTTAACACAGTGCCTGGCTCACAAACATTTGATGCTTGTTGACTTGTTTTGATTTGACAAATTTGACAAATACTGATTTGATTTCAGTAGAAAGGGAGATGACAGTTTGTTGGAGAAGCTAGATTAGTTCAAGAGGGCACGTAGAAGAGTTTACTTTGGAAAGAAGATGGGCCACCACTTCATCTGAAACCAGAGTGAAGAAGATAACCCAGAAAGTGGTGAGAGACAAACAGGAAAGAGGGAGCTACTCATCAATCAGTCTCAGTTTTTTTTTTTTTTAATGAAATCTAAGGCAATGAGAAGCTTAAGGACAGATGAGAAAATTTGGAGCAGCTATCGTGCTTGGTGGGATAATGAATCAATTATGGAGCAATAAAATTTTTGCTTTGCTGCAGTAAAGGTACAGTTGAGATTATGTAACATAAATGTGTTGTGAACCCAGTCAACAGTTTCATGATTTCCTTCAGCTCCATTCAGCAGCAAATGAATAGGAGTGAAGAAGATGGTTAGTGGGCATACAAACAAGAGTTGAGGTTTGACAAGGCATGCTTGGTGGGCAAGGGATAGAGCTCGGTATTATCAGTACAGTGGTGATGGACTGGGAAAGAAAAAGTACAGGGAATAGAGGACATGATGGGAATAAAGAATAGGGTTAAGGGTCAATAAGCATAGGAAAAGATGAAACTATAAAAGGTTATGATCAGATAAAAGTATTTTAGAGTTCATTAACATGGAAATAGAATACTTGTGAGGGATGTGAAGATCAAGAATAACATCCTCTGTATAGCTGAGCTGGAGTGGAATCAATCAGTCAAAAGAACTGAGTAGACTGAGAAACTGATAAATGAAGATATTTAGAGGAGACATTAATGTGTATGTTGAAGATTACTAGTATGAAGATCTCAGGCAATGGAGAGAGGAAAAAACTGTGAGCTAGGCACTGAATTCATTGAAGAAGGAAGGAAAATGTCCTGAAGTTCTATTAATGATAGTCACTAGGATTGGGATTTGTAAGTTAAGTTTTGCAAGGTTTTGCAAGAAGCCATACCTGTGGGCACAGTTTGCAGTGATACATTTTGGTAGTATGAACTTTAAAGGAGGAGAATTTGTAGAGTGAAGGTAGCAAGGGAGAATTTGAAAGGAGTAGTAGAGAGCAAGAAATAATCTGATTCCCCCATCACATCAACTAAGTTTGGACTTTTGAGAGAAAGTTAACCAGTCCTGAAAATGGTGGTAAGGGAAAAATCAGGGGGAGGAAGCTTTATTTCTGTGAAACCTAGAAGATGGAAGAAGTGACAAAAAAAGGGGTTTAAATGAAAAGAAATTTGTTAATTATGGAATAGACATTCCAGAGGGTACAGTGGAAATGAAGGGCAGATATGCAGTGAGACTTAGGCTGAGGTACATTGAGTTAAGAATGGGGAATGGGGTCTGTACAGTGGATTCAGGATCATGAAGATAAGGTGAGTGTGAAAGGATGGGAGTATGCTAATGATTGAGCAGGGAATTCACACAGAGTATGATCATCAGTGGTTAGAGAGAAATCCATTGAGGGAGGCACAAGATAGGACAGAGTCCTCCCCTCCTCTTTCATCACCCTCGCCCTGTGAGGTTCAGCTACCTAGAGATGGAGATGTCCTGTGTGGGCCTCAGGAATACTCATCTGGGAGCAGGTAGGGACAAATGGAGGTATAATTAGATAGGCAGGAAGCCAGGGTACCGTACTTATTCTGAAGTAGCCTTTGGGAGTAGGAGATAGAAAAATGTCTATCTAGAATGCTCTTCTTCCCAACTTCTGGTTCTTAATAATCTCTGGCTTCCCATAACATTCAGATCAGCATTACCTCCAAAAAACCCCTCTTTTTCTGGTCCTCTCAAGTCAATTGTGTTGTCTTCTCTAAGGTAATCTTCCATATGTTCTATATTTATCTTGCATGTTCTGATTTATTTATGTAGTATAACCCTTTAGAATGGGAGCTTCTTCATAGTAGGGACTAATTTTGTTTTTTAATTTGTGTCTCAGGTGTTTCATACTGTGCCTGGCCCATAGTAAGCGCCCAGTAAATACTTGTTGATTGATGCAAGAGAGGCTCAGAGTCATCAACTTGCAGAGTCAGGATTCACACCCAGAACTTCTGGCTGCATTTAGTTTAGTAGCCCGCAGTTTTTCCTCTATTTCGAACTGTATCTGTTTAAAAAAAATTTTCCTAAAGAAATATCCACTTTTCCAAACAAATCCATCTTCTTTCATTCTTTTCATGCCCTTTATTATTATCTATAGGTGGGATTATTAGGATAAAATTTGAATTTAAATCTGATTCCTTTCACTTGACTGGTGTAGATAATATGTTTTAAGAAGTCAGGAAGAGAGGGTGTCAGCAGAGTTTCACTTATGGACTGAGTCTGTTGTGATTAGCCTGAGAGGTAATTTCAGTAACAGCTTTGCCAAAGAGGCATAAGCTGATTGCCAACCAAGCCTAGAATTGCTGTCTGTTATTTGCAGCCCATTATTTTTGCAGAGAAATGTAATCTACTTCAGTAGTCTACAACTTACATTGGTTGTCTATTTTCAATTAAGTAGACTTCCAGACCTTTATGTTTTTATTTAGAGCCTTAAGTAATGCAACAACTTGAAGCATTGTCTTGTGCTTTGGTCGCTGAAAGTGAAATATATTTGATGGTGAAGAAACCATTCATTTATCAGCCAGTGCTTAACCCAATGACAACTTATGACCTGAGATAGAGCCTGAGCCACTCTGATGTGCTTCAGAATACAACTTCAAATCTGTTTATTTTCTTTTCAGTAATACAGAAGGTGTAATGTTTTATATGATTGTGACAAATAAGGGGGACATGAGAAATAACTACACATTTGCAAAAGTATTTCCAATTCAACAAGCAGTTTGATTCAGCTAGCATTTATTAAAAGCACATCCTTTGTGCAAGGTACAATGTAAGGCTTTGAGAATACAAAGATAAAAAGAAAAAAAAGGACTTATGCTTTAGGATATAAAGAGGGAAGGAGGAGCAGCTGGGTAGCACAGTGGAGTGAGAGTCAGGCCTAGAGACAGGAGGTCCTAGGTTCAAACCTGGCCTCAGCCACTTCCCAGCTGTGTGACCCTGGGCAAGTCACTTGACCCCCATTGCCCACCCTTACCAATCTTCCACCTATGAGACAATACACCGAAGTACAAGGGTTAAAAAAAAAAAGAGGGAAGGAGGAGGCAGCATATGTCAGTTGTGCAGATTAAATAAATAAAATATAGTTTTTGAGGAAGGAGGAAAGCATTAACACCTAAAGGGATCAGGAAGGGCTACATGCAGAAGGTGGCATTGGAACCACATCCTTAAGGAAACTAAGACTTCTTAGAAGTGAAAGGGAAGAGGAAATATACCAGGTCCTGTGAGAGGCTCAAAGGAAAAAAAAAAGAGATGGAATCCTAAGTTCAAAAGACAGCATTCAAACTAGGGATGTGTAAAGGGTAGTAGAGTGCACTAAATCTAGAAAGGTAACTTGACATCAGATTGTGAAGAAGTTTAAGTGCAGTGGAAGGAAAGCATGTTATCTTAGACACAACAGAGAGATTACTGGATCTTCTTAATTTGAGAAGAGGCAAGGTCTGATCTAGGCTTTTTAAATATCAGTTTGGCAGCTCTATAAAAGATAAAGATTAAAGAGGGGTAGAGGTTACAGGCAAGGAGATCCATTGGTCCCAACAAGAGGTGGTATGGACCTAGTCTAGGGAAATGACTATGTAAATGGAAAGCAGGGCACTGATATAAAAGATGTCATGAAGGGAGAAATAATATGACATGGCAATTATTGGATATGAAGGTATGAAAATAGAGTGCTGAATTTGGAGTCAGGAAGACCTGAGTTTAAATTCAGCTTCAAACACTGGATATGTGACCCTAGATCAATCACTTAACCTTAACTTCCTTTTCTGTACAATGGGGCTAATAATAGCAACTACCTCTTAGTATGGTTGTGAAGATAAAATGAGATATTTGTAAAGCATTTTGCAAACTTTAAAGTACTATATATTAATACTAGCTCTGTTGTTGTTGTTGTTGTTGTTGTTGTTGTTGTTGTTGTTGTTGTTGTTGATGATGATGATAATGATGAAAGAATTGAAGGTGACTTCCCTGATTGTGAATTTGGATGACTAGAAGGATAGTGATGCCCTTATAAACAGAAGCAGAGAAATTGGGAAGGTGTTTGGGGTTGAAGGTTGAATTTCAGGGAAGAGACAGTGAGTTTGATATTGAATTTGATATACCTGTGAGACATCTAGTTAGAGATTTCTGTTCAGCAGTTGATAATATATGGCTGGAGGTTAAGAGAGAGATGAAAGCCAGATGTTTTCATTTCTGTTTCATCCTCATAAAGATGGTAATTGAACCCAGAATATAGATATAGCTGTACATGGCAGTGAAAAATCTGGATCATAGAAGTAAATATTTTTGGGTGATGTTCACTAGAAGGATATGACTGTGTCATGTATAATGGGTGAAACAAAAGTTTCCTTGTTATTGAGACTTGAATAAGGATGTCAGGGTGTCTGAGGGGATTCTAATGTGTATATTAAAGCTCCCATATATAAAAGCAAGATTGGAATAGAAAGACTGAGAGTCTGGTACTGAAATAGATGAAAGAAGGGAAGCAGTTCCCTGAGAACCACTAAAGAATCATAATGAGAATTTGAGCAGGATGTTGTAGACAGGTGGAAGAACTTCCAACGAGGATGGGGAATCGAGAAATTGATGAGAAGATGGACCCATTTTTGGAGATGTAGCCAGCAGTGCTGCATCTTTTTGGGGAAGGATGTATCTATGAGTACAAGAAAGTAAATGGAGTGTTAAGAGGAAGAGTTCTAACAGGACAGGAAATGAGATCATGAGAGAATGATGGTTCTGAAGTGCATAGTGGAAACTGAGAACCAAGCAGAATGGGAAATTGAATAGGACCATTTCTCTTCTCCTTCTCTATTGTTTCACTTATTGAGCTCATCAACACCCTTGCATTTAATTAACACCAATGTGCTGATGACTCCCAAATCTACCTGTCCTCCCTCAGCCTCTCTTATGACCTCCAGTTGCACATATCCATTTGCCTTTTAGACTTCTCAAACTAGATGTCCAGAAATATCTTAAACCCAATATCTCTGAAATAAGATTTCCTCCTTTTCTTTCCCCTAAACCCTTTTCTTCTCCTCTGCTATTATAAAGGGAAGCATCATCCTTCCACTCCCTCAGGCTCACCTGAGGAGTCATCCTGGATTCCTCACTCTCCACCCCAAATATCCAAGCAGTGGCCAACGCCCGTCAATCTCAGTTTTATAATGTTTCTGGAAAATTTCTGGACTATTTCTCCTCTGCCACTGCCATGGTTCAGGCCCTGATCACCTCATAGCTTCATTATTACAATAACCTGCTGGTGGGTCTGCCTGCCTCAAGTCTCTCCCCACAGTCCTTCTCATAACACATGGCTGGGCATCTAGATGGAGAAGAAGATAGAGCACTGGGCCTGGAGTCAGGAAAACAAGAGTTGAAATCCTTCCTCAGATATTTACTCACTAGCTGTGTGGCCTTCAGCTAGTCACTTCTCTGTCTCTCAGATTCCTTAACTGTAAAATATGGTAAATAATACCACCTTGCAGAGTTATTGTGAAAATCATTGAGAATATGTGTAAAGTGCTTAGCATAGTGTCTGGCACATGATAGCTTTTGGGGGAGGGGGGTTATAATTTATTTATTTGGAATATTTTTTCATGGTTACATGATTCATGATTTTTTCCACCCATCTTTCCTCCCCCCTTCTGGAGGTGATAAGCACTGTGTTATACATGTATCACATTTTCAAAACCTATTTCCATATTCATATTTGCAGTAGAGTGATCTTTTAACACCAAAACTCTAATCATATTTCCATCGAACCATGTGATCGATCATATGTTTTTCTTCTGCGTTTCTACTCCTACAGTTATTTTTCTGGATGTTGTAACATGAATAATCTTAAGTGGGGTGAACTGCCTCACAGAACTCCATAGTACCCCCAGAACTCCAGGAGAGGAGGCAGTTGGGGCAGTTAAGAATGTGGGTATAAAAGCAGGACACCCAGCTTGACAAGATCACTCTTTGGAGGAGGGCAGAAGCTGGGTGGCTGGAAGGGGTAGTATTACTTCTTCTCAGTAGCTTAGCTTATCTCTAACCCAGAGAGCAAGGTGGATTATTGCTATATACTCCATAAGACTCTCTCTAGACTGTTTCCCTAAAGCTGTGAGCACTGTGACAGAACCTTGCATGAAGTATCCCAGCCAACCCTAAACAACTACAGATCTACAATCAAGACTATTACTACCATCTTGGACTTGTTATTATTTGATTTTAGGAGATAGTTTAGATTGTGAGGGAGTGTAGGGAGAAATAGTTTTATTCAGAGGCTTTCCCCTTTGGGGGTTAGCTATTTGACAGCACCTTGAAGATCTTAGAGAGATTTTACCTCACTCTCAAATGTAGACCTTTTTCTTCTTTCCCAGTATCCCTGAATTAATAAATCCCTCCTCTTTTTAAGAGTGTGCGAGTGAGGTGTTGTGATTCAGGCTAAATAACCCTTGTTCATATATTACCTAAGCCAGATCTCCATCTTGGCAGATCCTAAGAGTAGTTGAGATCCAGTGATCAAGAAAGTTGCTTGAAGACATCCTGAGCACTTTACCTATCTCGGGCTTAGGGAATAAGCCTCAAACAGTGGAAGTTGCCAATTTCTGTGAGATATTTCTCTTTTTGCCAGCCAATTTAACCCTGTGAAAGCTAAGTCAGATAGCCACCATTTCTGGACAGAGAGGGATTCTGTTAATAGCAGTTGCCAGAGGCTTCAACTGCCAAGGGAGGCAGAGGAGAAAGAATTCTATCCACTCACTCCCCTCCCCCTTGCTAGAGGTTTTGCAGCCAGGGGTTTGGAGCCTACTGTGGCATTATTGCTAACTGGTCTCATTTGTACAATGTGGATAGTGTTCTTTCTCATAAGTTCCTATGGATTGTCTTGGGTCATTGCATTGCTGCTAGTAGAAAAGTCTATTACATTTGATTGTGCCACAATGCACCAGTCTTTCTGTAGTGTTCTCCTGGTTCTGCTGCTCCTTTCGCTTTCCATCAATTCCTGGAAGTCTTTCCAGTTTACATGGAATTCCTCCACTTCATTATTCCTTTCACATAGTATACCATCACCAACAGATACCACAATTTGTTCAGCTATTCCCCAGTTGAGGGACACTTTTTCATTTTCCAGTATTTTGCCCCCACAAAGAATGCAGCTATAAATATTTTTGTACATGTATTTTTCCTTACTATTTCTTTGGGGTAAATACCCAAGCAGTGGTCTGGCTGGATCAAAGGGCAGGCAAATGTGATAGCTTTTTAATAAATGCTTATTCCCTTCTTTATTCTTCTCTTACCAAAATCTTGGACCTTTGCTCTGTAACTCTGGGCCCTACCAGGTGAACTTGGGCCTTATCTTGCTCAGAACCAGACATTATTCACATAATTTTGCAGACATTTCCATACAATTCCCCCCATGTATGTACCACCCCACCTCCTTTCTAGGTCTCCTTTATGTGTAGTTCCTCTCCTTTCCCCCATTCATTTGAATAAAAAGGCTCTTTGAGGGCAGGGACTGACACATTTGCTTGTATTTGTATCCCCATGCTTTACAAAATGCCTGGCACTTTAGAGGTTGGATGATACGCAAATGCCAAATAATCAACAGTTATTTCTTAAAGGTATACTTTATACTAGATATTGTACAAATGGCTAGGGACACAAAGACAAGAGGGACACAGTCCTTTAGGACAGATTATATTCTGTATGAGACAACACATATGTGCACATAGATTTAAAAATTGATACAAGGTGATATGGGTGAAAAGGGGACCAAAGGCTACTGGGAGGATTGATAGGCTTCATGTAGAATGTGCTGCTTGAGTTGGGTCTTGAAGAAAATTAGAAATTTTAAGATGAGTTGAGGCATGGGGGACAACTAGTACAAAGAGAAATAGAGTATTGTGTATGAGGAACACTTAGAAAGACAGTTTGATTAGACCATAGAGTTCATGAAGGACAATAATGTACAATAAGTTTGGGAAGAAATATTGGTTGTGAAGGGCTTTAAAGGCCATCTAGAAGGACTTATATTGAATTTTAGAGGTAATAAAGGGAACTGTTGGAGTTGGTTGAGTAGAAGAGTTGACATAGACCTGTGCTTTAGGAAAATCATTTTTGCCTCTGTATGAAGGTTGTATTGGAGTGGAAAGAGACTAGAGTCAGGGAGACCAGTTAAGATTTTATTGTAGTATTCCAGGTGATGAGGGCATGAACGAAAGTATCTCTGTAGAGATAAAGAGATAGGGCAGATATGAGTGATGTTGTAAAAATAGAAATAAGATTGTCAAGATTCCTTGCAGGAAACATGATCTTGGCTCCTATTTGGACTTGATGTTCTGATAATAAGAAGTTATAGTGGCAGTTTCTTCTTTGCTCTTATCATTTGTTCACGTGGCATTTTATACTTAAGTCATTTTTTCATTTCAAGTTTATCTTGGTGGATAGTGTGAGATATTGGTCTAAATTTCTGCCAGGTGCTTTCCAGTTTTTTCATCAGTTGAATAGTGAGTCAACCCCAGGAGTTGGGGTCTTTGGATTACTTGCTAATAAACTACTAGGTTCATTTGTTTATGTATGTTATGTAAAGGTATAAGGAAGAGAAAAAAAATCTTCTTAACTGGGGAGAAATCTGCCAAAAATTAAATAAATAAATATTAAAAAAAGAACTTAAAAAAAGAATTCTGGAAGTTAGAGGTTTTGTTGCATTGTTTTAAAAATCTGGCTTGATGAAGTGGAGTGGAAGCTGGACTTGCAGATGATGTAACAGGTTCAGGCCTTGGGAGCTTTGTAGCAGAGAAAGGTTATAGTATTCCTGTAGAGGTAAAGGATAAATGAACCATAACAATGTTCTGGAGTGAGGAATATTACAGGTCCTGTCCATGAGAAGTGCAGAGTATCTCTGGATCAATGATAAAGAAGTAAAGTCAAGCTGTTAGGTTTGGAGTCTTGGTGTTAATTGAGGCTCCCACCTATCTGGGTGGTAAATGAAGGACTATCATTTTGTAGAGCCAGCATTTAGAGCAGGTACAGCCTTAGATCAGAGCATTAGATCTGAGGGAGCAGATTATGGGGCAGTGAGACCTCCAAAACCAGTGGAATACCTCTAAGCCAGGCCAGTGATAGAGATTCTAGACAGAAAGAGGTGCTAGGATTTCAGAATTGCACAGATTTCAAGAGCAATAGGTTTCCTGGGAGAAGGCAGCCTCCAAACCCACTCCTGACCAGGTCAGACCTAGAACATACTCTTAATTGTGATCAGGCTGTAGGGCTCCTCTCTGGCTCCAGGCAGTTCATATGTGAGTGCTCACATTCTCTTATCTCATTTATCTCATACATTATCTCATTTGCGCTACATAATAAGTGGGCAATGCAAAATATTGATAATAAGTGGCAGAGCTGGGCCTGGAACTTGGGTCTCCAGGTTCCCAGCACAGTGTTCTTATGAAGTAGATAGGAGAAGTATTTGGTCTCTTTTATTTGTGAGAATGCAGAGGCTAACGTGGTCTAGTTTGACCAGCTACCAAAGGAGAGAGTGCTGGTGCTCCAGCCAAGGTCTAACTTTTTTTTTTTTTTAAACCTTAATCTTCTGTTTTAGTAGTAGCAGTTCCAGAACAGAAGAGCAGTAAGGGCTAGGCCCTCTGGGCTGTGTCCCAGGGTCAGACATCTAGGAAGCTAGATTTGAACCCAGGCCCTCTTGACTCCATACTTGGCATTCTATTCACTATACTACCTAACTGTCCCCAAGTTCTAACTATTAAGTGCAGCACTCATTCCATTTGACCATGCAACATATAATAACCTATTTACAATGTTTCCCTGCATTGACAACCGTGGCTTATGAATTGTGCATGTGGATAGATAGCTGCGTGCTTTTGGTTCAAGGCTCTTTTTTCCAGGAAGAGTTTCTTCCAGCCCTTTTATTAAATGATGGTGCAAAGACAAATGGTCATCTGCATTATCCTAAAATGTGCATGGCTGAGGGACTGCTTTCCCCAGTCAAATCCTCTGAAGGGATTAAGTGATATCTTCTTTCTTTGTCCTTCCAACCTCAAATATCTAGTGAGTTAATGGAATTTTTCTTGTTCCCATAGTAGCACTTTATTGGCTTGTATTGTAAACAAATCTTTTCTTGACTTTAGTCCAATTCTCTTGACAGAGATAGTAGCATAGTGAGTAACCAGTGGGTCTCAAATTGTTCTTTCCATTTGCTTTTTCCTTTTAAGCCTTATATCACCCTATACCACTTTTGGGTGGGGGGATAAATTCTGATAGTGGTTTTATGTAATCATGCTTTTATTTTCCACATAAAGGCTTTGGAGTCTTTGGCTTTTTTGTTTACACCATTCACTACTGTTTGTCATCTAAAGTGTCCTTTTAACAGTATTATGGATACTATTTGGTATTTTTTTAAATTAGTGGAACTGATTGCCAATTCTGCTTCTTCCTTTTTAAATACTCACATTTTCTGTTATTATTCACTCTGTGATTAAAATGTCACTTTGTGCATTCTTCCATTCCATGCTTACTCACTTTGTAAGATAATTATGATCATATCAGATCAAAAGTTTTGCAGAAACCTACTCTAAGTAAATTATATGCCCTGGGTTGGTTCCTCTTCATTCCACGTCTTTTACATGCAGCAAGAACATAGGTCACATTTATAAAGCTGGTTTCTTAAAGCTGTAGGACCTTTTGATTGTACAAGCTCACTCAGAAATATAATCTGTGTTTCTAATAGTTTGCCTGTAATCTCAATTTGCATTTATCTTTTATGCTTCAAGGCTTGTCATCTGTACAAGAGACAAAATCCTCATTAACTCTGTTCATCTGCTTTTTTACTCATTCTGGTTAGCACAATAGAGTGGAAAGACATAATAAGATTTGGAAACCTGGCTTTTAAATCTGTCTTCTCTAAATTGTATGACCTTGGGCAAACCAAAATCTCTGTACCTCAGTTTCTTCATTTGTAAAATGAGACAGTTGAGCTGGATGATATTCACATTTCTTTTCAGTTTTAAATCCTATAATCCTTTGAGTAAATTAGTGTTTCTCACTCTAAATTATATTGAAAAACAGTAAAATTCCTCCATTATCTACCATGGATTAGTCAACTCTTCACAATCTGATTTTTCTCTCAGAAATCTTAATAAGTATCAAGGGATTCAAAGGATATTTATTGACTAGGAATAGAAGAGGAGATCTGAGAGCAGTTGAGAGAGCTCAGTTTCTCTCTCTCTCTCTCTCTCTCTCTCTCTCTCTCTCTCTCTCTCTCTCTCTCTCTCTCTCTCTCGCTGTCTTTCTTTCTCTCTCTGCTTCCCTTCCTCCCTCCTTCTTTCCTCTCTCCCTTTCTTTCTTCCATTTTTTCTCTTTCCCTTCCTTCCTCTTCCTGTCTTCTTTTTTTCTTCCTTTTTTCCTTTCCTCCCTTCCTCCTTTCTTCCCATTAGTTATGTAGGTTGTACATCTTCAGGAAATTTTCAGGTAAAAGTTTTAAGAACCAGTAAAAAACAATTGTCATTTAATGATCTTTCCTTTCTCTTTAGTTTCTTTTTTCTTCCTTTTCTGTTTCCTCCCTCCTTTTGGTCTTCACTGTGCTGTACTATCTTTGTTGGCTCTTTTCAAAAGAACTTTGTAAATGTGATTCATTTGATTCCAATCCTTTGTCATCTTTAATTATATCAAGTTCCTAATTGTTCATACTGGTGTCCTCTCAAAACATTTTCATATTTCACTTTCCTCTTGGAAAATTTATTCCATTCTCTCTGAGCAGTGACCTTCAGCTTGTGGAGAGCAAGACAAAAAATTCATTCAGGGTCTTGGCAATATATTACCTTTTCCTGTCACTTAATTCCCACTCTCATCCTTTTTATGGCCTCACTTAGTCCTTGCTTAGTCATTCAAATCTTTTTTTTTTTTTTTTTGGCACAAAACTTCTTTGAGCTATTTCTATTTCTACTATATTTTCTGATAACTGATACTCCAGACCAGAACCTGCTTATACTGAGCTTTACTTATGGAACCTTCCCATTCATTGGCATTAAAACTTTTAAGTTACAACGAAAGCCATGCCACATCCTCCTTCAAAAGGTTTTTGAGTTGGAAAGGCCATTAGAGATCATCTGGTCCAACTGCTTTGTTTTACAGAGGAGGAAGCTCAAGCCTGAGACATGGCTTAGGATAACTCAGCTACCTAATGTCAACTAATTAGTAATATAAACTCAAAAGATACTGATTCTCACTCAGTAAAAGAGCACTTTGCATTGTGTCATGTCAGAAGGCTCAGAAACAAGGAACACATGCATATGTTATTCAGCATATATATATATACACACACATTCATACAAGTGCATGTACATGGATATGAATATGCATATGTGTATAGGTATATAAAATAAAATGCTAATTCTTCTCTAACCTGTTCTGTGCCTCAATCCATGTAATATGTGTTTGGAAAACTAAGGAAAGATTATTGACCTGAGACTCTTAAAGCTCACTGCAAACGTTCTGTGTCTTACTCTCTTGAGATTTGTTTCTATTTTCTTTTCCTTCCCTAACTCTGGTTTTCCTACTGTGAGCTTTGCAGAGCTGCACTACCATCTGTGCTATTTACAGAATTCTACTTTGTTTGAGTTTTTAATTCTCCTGAGTTTATTACCATTTGTTTGTTCAGCCAGGTCATGATTCATTTGTCTGATCAGATCAGATGATTTTGTTGGTCTTCGCCGTACAGTGCACTTTGGAGGAATTCTTCCTTGTGAGTCAGGATACATAATGGAAAAGTTCATCCTTACTCAAAAAATGGTTAGCTATATTATAGTTGGTATGATGTTTTTGTGGGATGGGCCTGATGAAGGTGGCCCAAGATCCTTAGATGGTATATGGATCTAAATTGAGTGAGGAATGGGATTCCTGGATGGCCACCAAAGTGTGCTGGTAACCACCAGGGCTTATAAATGTTTGTCTCAGCTGAGCACTTGACCCCGCCTACAGTGCCCAAGCCAAAGTGATTGGGGGAGAAGCTGTATATTAATCCACACAGCTCCTCTGGTTACTTGGCTTAGGGTTGGGTTAATGGATAAGGGTTTTGTAAGGAGGGTTTGTAAGGAGATTAATTGGTAATAAGGTTGGATAACGCTGTTGACTGTGATTTAAACAAATATTTCCTTTCCCCCTTAGTTGTATTTGTTGAATTGCTCTTTAGAATGACACCTGTCTTAACTTAGTTCAAGGCTTTAATACTACTAAACTCAAAGGGGTAGGGTGTTGGGGATGGCTATGCTAAGTTATTGGTTCTAGAGTTGGCTAATTAATCACTAATCAAGTTAGCAGCTGGCTGGAGAGGTTTCTCTCCCTCTCAGACCCTGGTCAGGTCTGGCCGGGGCCTTGATCAGGTAACGGAGGGTGTGTGATGTTCTTCTTGACAATAGATGTTAGTTGTATATCTCTCAGCCCTATTCAGCAACAGGTGAATTGATATTTGAGGCAATAAGGTATACGTGCTAGTGTTACGGATCTATTGGCCTACCCACCCAACCTTCTCAAAAATGAGACCCTCTCAAGGCTCTGCCCCTGGGTTTTTATAGCGGTGGCAGCAACTGTCTTTTGCCCCTGTCTCATGCCATCTGGGTAAATTCTAAATTCTATAGCTGTTGGTTGTCACTCAATTTGGTTTCCATCTTCTTTCCATGATAAACCCAAAGAGCCCACCTTTTGGGACAAAAATCCACTATTTGACAAAAACTACTGGGAAAATTGGAAAACAATATGGGAGAGATTAGGTTTAGATCAACATCTCATACCCTACACTAAGATAAATTCAGAATGGGTAAAAGACTTGAATATAAAGAAGGAAACTGCAAGTAAATTAATTGAACATAGGATAGTATACTTTTCAGATCTCTGGGAAAGGAAAGATTTTAAAACCAAGCAAGAGTTAGAAAAATTACAAAATGTAATAATTTTTATTATATTAAATTAAAAAGGTTTTGTACAAACAAAAACAATGCAACCAAAATCAGAAGGGAAACAACAAACTGGAAAAAAAGCTTTATAAGAAAAAATTCTGACAGAGGTCTAATTACTCAAATATACAAGGAACTAAATCAATTATATAAAAAATCAAGCCATTCCCCAATTGATAAATGGGCAAGGGATATGAATAGGCAATTTTCAGGCAAAGAAATCAAAACTATCAATAAGCACATGAGCAAGTGTTCTAAATCTCTAATAATTAGAGAAATGCAAATCAAAACAACTCTGAGGTATCATCCATCTTCTTTCCAGAGGTTGCTATAACAGTTATAATACAGGACTGCTATGAAATCATACCCCAACAATATCTCTTGCATTTGCCTTTCTCTTTGTAATAGAAAGTTTTCTGTAACATAATTAATAAACATTGTAACGATTGCTCAGTGAGTTTCTTAAGGTTAGTGACCATTTAATTTTTAGCTTTTTATCCTCAGCCTATGGCACAGTATGGGCACTTAAATGCTTCTTCTGTTAAATAAATGTGCAGTTTGTTACCACAAGGTGTTTTATAGGCTGCCAACTCCCCTTGTAAGGCTTAGAGAGAATAAGACCACTACAGGATAGATGGCTAATTAATCTTTGATGGTGAGAAAGTAGAGCCACTGAGTTGCTACTTTACTACTATTTTCTGTGTCAGAAATAATGATCTGTGTGATATGGAACCAAAATGGCCAGTAAGGAACTGACTACCAAAATCAGTGAGGAGCTAGTGGGTAAGAGAGCATCTTGCTACTCCTGATGAGTTCTAATCACCAGACTTAGATGGGCAATGTCCTTGGGGACTGAAAGTAATGGCACAAGTGATACTGAGGCACTTGCCAGTGAGAGGTACCACAATGTCAGATGTTGCAGGGAAGTCAAGAAGATTAAGGATTTTTAAAAAGCCAATTGGTTGAGCAATTAAATGATCATAAGAGTGCAATTTCAGTTACAGAGTAAACCTGGAAGCCAGATTACAAGGGGGTTGAGAAGTGATTCAAAGGTACCTCTAGCCTTTCCTTGGAGGTTGGCTATGAAAGAAAAGAGAAAATGAGATGATATCTTAAGGGGAGTACAGTTCCAGCATACCTTTTTTTAAAGAATGAAGAAGATCTGGGCATGGTTATAGCCAGCAGTTATATAGTCAGTAGATACAATCAAGCAGGGGATAGGGTGGGAGTGGGATATATCTAAGAATTAGCAGACAAGGTAAAGGATGAACACAACTGGATAGGATGTTTCAGCAGTCATCTTGTTCAGTGGGACTTTTGTGCCTTAACAAATTGGGATCTCTGAACTTAAATGCTAGTAAAACTTTATGGTTAAAAACAACCATCATTTCCAAACCTTCTTTAAGGGACCTAAGAAGAAAAGGGCAATAAGAGGAATTGAAGCTGACATGTTAAAAAAAAATGATGGTAGGTGTGGAGGAGTGAAAAATCAAGTAAGACAACAAGCATAGAGAAGAATTCTTTACTGCTTGGGGTATCATTTTTCTCAAAAATGTTCACTTTTTTTTAAATGAAATAATCTGTGATAGTCTTGTCCAGAAATGGGACCTTCAGATCTTAAGACTTCCAGATTCTAGAGCAATTCTATTTAAGTATATCTTCTCCTTTCTATCTCCACAGTTGGTACCAATGAATTTGAAAAGGAGACTCAACTAGAGGTGTTATCAGTAATCTAACAATTTTGGCAGGCATCATGTAAAATTTTTGGCTGGTGATGTTCAGAGGCATAATTTTTAGGGTAGAAAAAGTAGCTGTTGTCTGTTTACAACCAAGAGAAAAATAATGGTGGTAGAGAAACATAATGCTGTCTTCCTCTATGAAACATTTCTAACCTGAGACTTGGATGAGTCAGTGCCTTCCTTGTTCCTCATATATTCTTCCCTTTTTAAAGAACACTAAATCTCCTTTTATGTATGGAATGGCTTCTTCCTGCCTATGAATATCTTTTGATGTTTAGATGAGTTTGTTGTGCACAATACTTAGTTTTTTCTTCTATATGCTCATATATATTCTTATTCTGATGGGTTCATAACTCTTCAGCCATTCATGTCCATTCATAAATTCTTTTCTCTCTATAAATTCAGAGTGCAGCTTACCATTTAGTGTAATTTTCCAGTTTATACAACTTACCTCTTAAAATCAGAAATACCACATTACAAATGTTTTCTTATTCATATATGCTTACCCTCATGTCCTTTTTAGAATGCTAATTGATTGACCAGGTCCAGCTTCCTGAAAAACTTCTCACTGGGTACAGTTTATTTTGCATTAAATATTAAAAAGTTATAATTTAACTCTTTTGAACATTTAAATCTTATAAGTTGTAAAGTATTAAATAGTTCTCTAATTGACAGAAAAAATAAGGCACCTCCCACAGAGCCTAATAATTCTAGAGTTTATCCTGTATAATCTTGTATTTCTTTTCTTAAAACAAATTTCTGTTGCCATCTGAGAACTGTCTCATATTAAGGTATAACATATTATAATCTTAGAGTTAAAAGGTTTCTTTGATATTATCTAGTCTAATTTCCTGCCCAATGGAAGAGAAATCCCCTATATGTGTCATTCCTGACAGATAGCCAGCTTAAACACTTCCAAAGATGGGAGCTCACTACTCTGAGAAACAGCTCATTCCTTTGTGGTTAATGCATTGTTAGACAATTCTTCCTAATATAATGAAGGATAGGGCCTGAACCTAAAATTTAATTGGTATTGGAAACTGCCAGATGGGGAAACGTTCTCTACCAATTTGGGTTGGCACCTTCTTTGCAATTTATAATTATAGAGAATTTTCAAGAGCACTAAGAAAATAAATTATCCACTTTGTTTTTATTTACACACATATAACATGTATATGTTTTTGTATATCATCATGGACATATAGGTGTGTTTGTGTGAGTTTTTGTGCATCTATCTGTATATAGGAGTAGGATTCTTTTCCCCATTTAAGAATATTGATGCAACTTTTAAAGAGTAATTAGGTTTGTATATGACTATGGTTACATAATATAAGTATATATACCTTTATGCTTGCACCTGTGATTCATTCCTGTGTGTAGAAACAGGAGTTTTTTGCTATTTGTATATAAGAGTGGATCTTTGTAGCTTTGGAGAAGGAAGCATTTGGGTCATAGACTGCAGCCACTTAGTGCTGGTTCTGGGCACCAACATTTGGCAGGCATGTGACATTAGACTGATCACCGCATGGAACCGTTCCTCTATTTCTTTGGCTATAGAATGGAAACTCATGTTCTGTGCTGGGTACCTCCCAGGGTGACTGTGAGGCGGATGCTTCTCAAGTCTACTGGCACAATGGAATTGAGACCCTCATCCTGGCATTTAAGGAACCCAGTAGCTGTGCGTGTGTGTGTGTGTGTGTGTGTGTGTGTGTGTGTGTGTGTGTGTGTGTGTGTGTGTGTGTGTCCAAAGGCCACTCATGGTTTTGTTTTGTTTTTTTTTACACACTTGTAATGCTTGCAAATTTAGCAGTGAGGTCTTTAATATTTTATACAGAACTTCTGGTACAAATGTAGGTTAGCAGGAAGTATATGTGTTTGTGTAGTTATAGGTGTATGTTTTCATACATATAAATATGTTGTATGTATCTATGTAGGTATATGCACATATATTTTACATGTAATATAAACAGGTATAAAATATTTATATTCATGAACACACATCCATATATTATGTGGGGAGAATGGGTTTGGGAGAGAGGAGGGAGAGGGGAAAAGGGGGAGATAGAGTAAGAGAGGCAGGACAGAGGGAGGAAGAGAGAGACAGAGACAGAGGGACAGACAGACAGACAGACAGACACACACACACACACACACACACACACACACACACACACACAGACAGAGACAGAGACAGACAGAGAGAACGAGAACATCTTTCCAAAAGGACTTCGACTAGTATTTTGCCATCAGTGAAATACCACATTGAGGTATCAGTCAGTTTTCTTGCTTTAATTCTTAATGATCACAATGATAATGGTATCTAGGAAATATGCTGGCCATGGGGCATGTAGGTGGCTCAGTGGTTTGAGAGCCAGATGAACTTGGGCTCCAATCTGACCTCAGACACTTGCTAGCTGTGTGACCCTGGGTAAGTCATTTAATCCCCATTGCTGAAACCTGCCTTGGAACTGATATTTAGTATCAATTCTACGATAGAAGATAAGGGTTAAAAAGAAAAGGAAAGACATAGATTGGTCAATTTTCCTCATTCATGTATGTATTACAGAAAAGTCCAGTTAGTGGAGAGGTGTCCCTTGACTTTGTATGTGAAAATGTGGTGTCTTGACCAAACTTTCTGCCAGCTCTGCCCTCCTTTACATGCACACACACACACACACACACACACACACACACACACACACAGTGCTCCATGAGGGGAGGGGATAGGGAGTGCCGTGCTTTAAGAAAATCCCAAGTATAAAAGAATCCAGGCATTAATTAGGACAACATTTTGGCTGCCATTGTAAGACAATGAGAATAGCAGCAGCAGTGCCGGCCATGTACCCAGCTCTTTAGTTTCACAAAATGCCTTGTGTGCATCTTCTCATTTGATCCCTCCCAACCCGTGTGGGTCATTCTGATTATTCTCCATCAATAGGTCAATCATCAGGCACCTACTCTGTACCAGCCACTGGGCTAAACTCTGGGAATACAAAGGAAGACCAGAGACTGTCTGTCCTGCACTGAGACAGGTCGCTGTCTTATGGTATAGTTCTTCTCTGTGTTCTTTCATGTTTTTTCTCCAAAGCTTCTATTCGACACCTACGAGGACTTTGGGTCTTTTTTGATCTAGGAGGGGGCCTAGTGGAACATTTGATCTATCTATCAATTATTCCTCCTTTTCACCATATGAACTGCTTATCTCTTTTGCCATTTCTTTTCTTTCTTTTTTTGAATTTTTTAATACCCTTACCTTCCATCTTAGAAATAATACAGTATATTGGTTCTAAGGTAGAAGAGCAGTAAGGGCTAGGCAGTGGAAGTTAAGTGACTTGCCCAGGGTCACATAACTAGGAAGTGTCTGAGATCAAATTTGAATCCACTACCTCCTGTCTTTGGGCCTGACTCTCAAGCCACTGAGCCACCCAGCTGCCCCTTCTTTTGCCATTTCTTCAGCATTAGAGAGTTGGCCTTAGAGTCAGGAAGTCCTGAGTTCAAGTTCTGTCTCTGACATATACTTGCCATGTTTCACTGGGAGTTTTATTTAACTTTTCAGTACTTTAAGTAACTTTCTAGGATTGCTAGCTGCCAAACAACTCTATCTCCCAAATCTTTCATTCATACTCCACTTAGCCACTATTTAGCCTAATTCAGTCCTTCATTACCCCTTGTGTGAACAATTGCAATAACCTTCTGATTGGTCACCCTATTTCAAGTCTCTTCCTTTTCTGTTCCATTCTCTCTCTACTCAGTAGGCAGAGTAGTTTTCCTAAAGCACAGGTCTGACCATATCGTTCTTCTGGCTGCTTCAGCCCCATGGCTTCCCAGTACTTCTAGAATCAAATATAAACTCCTCAGTTCAGCCTTTAAAGCTCTTCACAACCTGGACCTTTCCTGTCTTTTTCAACATTTCTTTTAATACATTTCTCTTCTTCACCGACTCTATGTTCCGGTGACACTGTCCCTACTGCTGTTCCTCCAGTACCATATCTTTGAACTATCTCTCCCCAAGCCTCAAATATTCACCCCATCAACTCCAAATTCTTAGAATCTTTGAAGATTTAGGTCAAGCCTCCTCAAGCAGGCCTTTCCTGGATACTCTTAGTGACTACTATTATATCCCCACTAAGGTAACCTTTTGCCTATTCTCTTTTGATCAAATATGTTCTGATTTATCTATAGTGTTTCTCTCATTAGAAAGCAAGTTTCTTGAGGGCAAAGACTATTTACTTTTCATTTGAATCTTCAGTATTGGCAAAGTGCCTGGCCTGAGTAGGAAGCAATTAATAAATATTTGTTGTCAGTTGACTTGATTTGTTGTTGGCAGGACTTTCATCAATAATTCCCTACACCTATGAAATCACAGGTCTGAAAAAAAATAGTTTTTTCCCCATCTTTAAAAATAAACTACAGGGGGCAGCTGGGTAGCTCAGTGGATTGAGAGCCAGGCCTAGAGACGGGAGGTCCTAGGTTCAAATCCGGCTTCAGACACTTCCCAGCTGTGTGACCCTGGGCAAGTCACTTGACCCCCATTGCCTACCCTTACCACTCTTCCACCTATGAGTCAATGCACAGAAGTTAAGGGTTTAAAAAAAAAAAAACTACATTGAGGAGCAGCTAGGAGGCTCAGTGGGTGGAGCACCAGGCCTGGACTTGGGAAGTTCATATTCAAATCTGTCCTCAGATACTTCCTAGCTCTACATCTCTGGGCAAGTCACTTAACCCCTATTACCTAGCCCTTACTGCATTTCTGCCTTGGAACCAATGCTTAGTATCAATTTTAAGATAGAAGATAATGGTTTAAAAAAAAAAACACCACCACCACCACATTATATTTACACTCATAATGCACTTCTCAGGTCAACAGCAACTTTTTACTCTTCAGATATTGTGATATCCCAAGATTTGTAAATATTACCTCATCAGAGAACATTTGTGTATGAAAAGGTTGGTCTTTGTGCAAGGGAGCAACTTGGGGTTACTAAAAACACTTAAAGTCTTCCCTGATACAGTATAGCCTATGCTTTTCTTAAATTCTAGTCCTATATCTCATTCCAGATATAAATACAATTCACTAATTCATTGTATTAACTTCCAATCATAGGCTTTTTCATCCATTTAGGTTTTTTTTTCCCTATAGATTGTTAGGCCCATCCCTTCTAAGGAATCATGGATCTCATTGACAAAGTCTAATAATTTTCTGGGTCTTGATTCCAGCAGTACAGTTTTTTCCACAAGGAAGAATTTCATGAGGGCCTTACTCAAAAGGAATATCTCTTTTATTTAGACTTTTCACAGGATACACAGAGCGATAAAGATGAACATACCATCCTGTTTTATGACTCACATAATTTTAATAATGTAATTCAAAAGAAAAAGATGACATAATTTATCAAAATTTGATTTATTTTTTATGAGCTTATTGCATTAACAGGTAGTAGTTTACAATAGAAGCATCTATTGCCTTATGTGTACCATTGAGGGATGACTTTTAATGTGTCAAGTGAGGCATAGAAGGTAGCTCCCATCTCTGCTGTGTTTCTAGTGAGAATGAGATAAACCAAAGATTTCAAACTCAGATCTTCTGGCTCCCTGTGGCATACTTTGTAGCTCTTTTTTCATAGAAGTGTTCTAAGAAACTCTCCCTTTGTAGAATCCAAGTCACTTCCGTGTTGGAATCAAATATCCAGGGAGTACATGCATAATAAATTTTTCTTGATTGAATGAGTAATATGTGCATGCATGTGTGTTTATAACTGGATTAAATACCTTCATTCATGCTTTGGACAGTTAAATACCTGACCATACTAATTTCACCGAGTAGATCATTGTGACCCACTTAGAACCCTGACCGTCATATTTAAGTAAAACCTGGAAAAAGATTGAATGTTAATCTCCAAGTGATTAAGTTACTAAACCTATAGCCACATAATCAGATATTGAATTGTGAGTCCATTTTTCCAGCTTTTAGATGAATCTCTAATAATGATAATGAAGCAAATTGGAGGGAGGAGAACTGAGAAAGGCAATTGTGCTTTAGTGGAATTTTCCCCTTAAATGTTCTGTGATGGTACTCATGACACAGATGGTATGGCATCAGTGGAGATGATACATCCAGGCAGCCAACAGCATCTACAGCAAAGCATTGTATAAGCATGCCAAAATAAGCCCACAAACACCTGATTCCCAGACCTCAGCTGTACCCAGCAAATCAGTCCTTCTGCAATGGCCATTGTCCTGGCATGACTTGACTGTATTTATACAACATAAAAGTGTGAGAGATATGATTTGAACTCAAGTTTTCTCAATACCAAGTCTAGCATTTACCTGTTATACCATACTACCTCTGATAATTGTAATAGAAAAGTACAAAGCAAAATGGTTCAGGCCAGTGATGGGCAAATGACAGCCCGTGGGCCAGATGCGACCCCCTGAAATGTTCTATCCAGCGTTGTGACATTATTCCTAATCTGACGAATACAATGAGTAGGATACAATACAATGAAACTTCAAAAGAGTTGCCTTAGAAACAGACTGACAGATGAGCATTTCCTTTCCTTTGGCTCCCTCTTTAAAAAGTTTGCCCATCACTGGTTTAGGAGATCCAAAGCAACAACAAAAAGTTTACTGTTTGGAAGCAACCAGGAGACTTTGGGAATGAAGTAGCATTTGAATTAGAAGTTAAAAGATGGATGGAATTCACTTGGCATGGTTGTAGGGCAGGATGTGGAAGGCAGGTCTGGGTGACAACACAAGAGAGGCAAGAAAGAATTTACAAAGAGGCAGACTGGAATTTTATGTACGGAAAAATTCTGAATAGTTAAAGCTATCCAGATGTGGAATGGACCACCTCAAGAAAGTAGAGGTCTTCATCCAAAATCCTCTCTAGAGATCTTCCTATAAATGCTGCATGATCACTTGTTGAGTATGTGGGTATGTCATAGAAGAGATTCTTGTTTAGATACTGATTGATCTCTAATGTACCTTCAAACCTCAAAGGTCAATGATTCTCATTTTATAGGGGAAGAAATTAGAGCCTAGGGAGAGATATGACCAAGGTTATATAGTTGGTTGCCCAGCTAAGAGTCAAACTTTCTAATATCTATGTACAAATCCATTTCCCTTTCCAATACACTGTTAACAGTGATGATAATGGTAATGATAATGATGATGTTCTACCCTGGTTGCTTTCTAAGGTTTTCTTTCCAAAATACTAAACTGGCTTGATACCACTCATCTCCACAGATGCACACCAGAAGGTCATGTATGCAGAACAAGAGAAAAAGGCCAATAAAAGAACAAACTGTACAATCTCCTTTCATTTCTTTACTAGCCATCCTGCTGTGTCCTCAATTTCAGGGATGTAAATTAAATTTAGGCAGGCACTGTGCCCCAAGACACATTTTAATAAATAGGAAACAAGTTAAATTCATTTAAACATTCACTTGAAATGTGAATGCCTAAAGAAAAACAATGTGTTCTTATTACCCCTCCCTTCCTCTCCTTTCAAACCACCATAAGGGATTGTCACTTTCTTAAAGAGATGCTGCAAACTAGAATCCGGGAAAGGAAAGGTATTAATCATCTTCCCAATGCCTGACAAGGGTAGTAAACACAAGGAGGAAGGGGGAAGCGGGAGGTAAATAGAGGTTTCTTTAGTGGCCGTTTTCATTTCAGCCTCTAGAATTGGATAGGCTTTAGACTAACGTCATTCCAATAAATCTCAAACTAGTTTCATTTCATTTTATTGCCAGCAAAGTTTTACTTTATCTTTCTTTCTCCACCTTTATTTACATGCCAAAGGCTCAGTTCAGTGAGTGTGTAGTTTGACCTCACTTGACTAATGCAAGGAAATCCAGATACCTGGTCGTCAGCAACCACATGGACTTGCATTTAGCTAATTCAGCTGGTAAAGAAAGTGGCAACCTTCACTGCCCTATACCCCACTGATAGGTGTCTGTGTGAAGCTCATGGACTGAGAAGTTATTTGCAAAATGTTTTGAAAGCCTTAGGTGAAAGGTGTCATCTAAGTGCATGCTGTTTATTACATCTCCTACAAGAGCTTTTTAAATAGCTCTTGCTGGAAGAGCAATCTCCCTTCTCATCAGAGCTAACTCTGTGGGATTTTACTGTGAGATAAAACACTTTGTACCTCAATTAGTATTTGTTTGCCATGTTAGGGTGTCCTTGGATGTGTCTCCTTGGCATTTGACAACCTAAAGAGAGACCACAACTGATATCTTTTATAAAACTGAGAGAAATATACATGAGTGAATTGGATTTCAGAAGACATTTGGAGGGCTATTAAAATCCTGCCTATCCTTGAAGGCTCAGCTCAAATGCCACCTTCTCCATTAAGCCTTTCCTGATCCCCCATCCAGAAAGGAGCTTTCTTTCCCTAGAGTTCACAAAACACTTTCTACCTTGCACATGTCCTTGTCCTGGTCTATTTTATACAATTCAGTTCAAACTAAGCTTTAATGGCTGTTTTCAAGAAATAAGTAAATAATCTGAGTAGGGTCAAACGAAACGCAATTTGGGTGTGAGGAAGGATGATGGGGATATTAGGGGTGATTATAAGGTGATATGAGGAGGAATGAAGGTAAGGGAAGGTATATAGGAGGTAAGAGAAATGGGGTATGTAGGAGAGGGCAGCTCAAACAGGTTTATTCTCAGAGGCTTGAGACAGAGGATACAGGGAGGAAACCAGGGCCAGTAAGAAACGTTTAGGTTTGGCTGGAGGGTTTCTCTTGTTAGTTTCTCCAGTCTCTTGAGGGAGGGGTCGAGAGGGCCCCACCCGGCCAGTCAAACTGATGGCTGGAGGAAGTCTTGAGGGAGGTACTTCCTGCCAATATGGATGCCCGAGTTTTTTCAAGAAATAAAGGAAAACGATTCCTTCCTCTTGAACCCTTGTCTTAATTTTCAACACAATGACTCACCACAGGGTTTGAATAGGTAACAAGGGGATTTATTAATACCAGGGTCAGTCAGAAGGGGGGAGGGGTTCAGGGTTTTCTAACTGCTGCTAGGGAGAGGGTGAAGGTGGGGGATGGGTCGCGGAGAGGTTTAGACAGAGAGATTCCGGCTCTCCCAGTCAGGAAGATTTGACTGCCTTTTAAGTAAAGTCTTTATCAAAAAAAGGGGTAACTTATTTGAGGATACTCCAATTATCTAAAGAAACTAAAACCCACAATGTTCAATCACCAAGCCCTCCCTTCCAACCAGAACCCAAAGGAAAATCAGGGAAGGGGAGGGATGGAGATCAGGGAAAGGTTCAGAGAAATGAGACAGGTCCAAATTTCCCCAAAACAAAATAAATACAGGCCAAGATCGAAGCAATTAGGCCAAAGCCGAAAGGCCAAAGCAAAAGCCTCCGGCCACAGTGAAAGCCAGAAGGCAAAAGCCCCATCATTTGGAACTTCACCTCTATTTATAGCTTTAAGTTCTAACTGACTTTCTGAACATTCTAAGATGTTTAACTGGCTTTTTGTGACCGTTAGAACTTACAGAAGCAAAAAGTTTCTGTTAGCCACCTTGCATTTCATGGCCTACTGAATTCAGAGCATTGTATCTAGTAGAGGGAGAGACATAAAGACTGGACTGTTGATTTCAGTTGTATAAGGAACTCCCGGGAGAGGAAAGTCCCATTGCTAATGCAAACTGGCATCTTATCTGCAATTTATAGTTTTAGAATTTGCTGAGAGCACTAAGGGGTGAAGAGATTTGCCCAGTATCACACTCTGGTATCAGAGATGGTACTTGAACATGTCTTGTCCAGGTTAGATCTGTCTATTACACTACGAATTTCCCATTTTGAATAATCATGACTTAAAATTTCACAGTCATTTTCCTGGCTCTGTCCTCTGCACTTGTCACTCACATCACAATTATTTTTCATTCCCTTAGAGGTAAAGTACTGGCCACATGCTTTATGTCTATTTGTTTTCTTGATATTTTGAGAATACATTGAGAAGCAGCATCTTAGTTCCAAAGGAAACCTCTGACATTTAGGATTAACCAAATTGCTCAAGGATTGGGAGGTCATGGTAGGGAAAAGATGAACAAAGTTTGAACTAGAATAAACTGAATCTTAGGGTTAGAAGGTACGTTAAATATCATGAATCTCTAGATAGAGCACTGAACCCAGAGTTAGGAAGACTTGAATTCAAATCTGATCTCAGACACTTAGAAGTTATGTGACCCTAGAGGACAAGGCACTTAACCTCTGTTTCAGTTTTCTTAACTATAAAATGGGGATGATAACAGCATCTACTTCTGATGATTGTTCTTGTGAGGATCAAATGAGATAATATTTGTAAGGCACTTAGCACAGTCTCTGAAATATAGTAGGCACTATCTAAATGCTAATTCTTCTTGTTATTATCATCAGCAGCATGTTTGACCATCATACAATGAATGAACCCTATCTATGGCATTTAATTTTATTTCATCAAACATTTATTAAGTGCTTAATGTATATACATATATGTATATATACATTCTTATATACATTCATAAAACTATGAAGATTTTTCAGTAACAAAACACTTGAAGATTTTTCAGTAACAAAACTCACTATAAATCATTTTATTTGGGGATGGTTTCTGTAATCATTAGGAAATCAACATATTGAGCATACTTTTTCCTTCCTGCAGCTTCTACCTGTCAGTCTTAGTTCTCTCCAAAACCACACAGAAGATAACTAATTTTCCTTATGCATGGAAGCCTTTCAAATGTTTGAATGACCATAGCTCTTCTAAGCCTTCTATTCCCTAAGCTAAACACTCACATACAAGGATATAGCAACCAAGAGGATAGTTGTCAGAACAAGAATGAAAGAGAAGATCCTACAAGTGGAGAATTTATTATTTTAGCTTATTAAAGAAGGGAAGACTTCCCATTTGGGTAGCTACCAATATGGTGGCATTACTGATTCAAATGGGAAAATTTTGAAAGTTGTTACAAGAAGATGAGTAACTGTGTCTTTGTGATTTGGTTGAGTTGGAAGTGAGACAGTTAATGATATATAAGCAGAGTGATTTTGAAGGCCTGGCCCAGAGTGATTTTGGAGACCCACTAATTGGAGAGTTGGGGTTTTTGTTTCCCAATGCACGATTTGGGCAGCTTTATGGCTCAGTGGATAGAGTGTAGAGCCCTGGACTTGAAGTCATCTTCCTGAGTTCAAATCTGTCCTTCGATACTTTATTAGCTGTGTGACCCTGGATAAGTCACTAAAGCCCATTTGTCTCAGTTTCCTTATTTGTAAAATGAACTAGAGAAGGAAATGGCCAATCATTCCAGTATCTTTGCCTAGAAAACTCCAAATGGGGTCACAAAGAATTAGACACAATTGAACAACATGATTTAGGAGGTAATTGTTGAGACTCCATTGACTATGATTTTCTGTTGTTATCTTTGCTGTGAGAACTATTAGGTACAGTTTGAGTTAAAAAAGAAGCTTGGGTCTTAGAGGTTAATTATTCTTTAAAAAAATAATTTCTACCATGGAGTATAATACCCAAACTGTGCATGACTGGCCAAGTGAGTAAGAAAAAAGGAATGGCTTAATATTAGACAGATAGTTGGAGACTGGTAGGATGAATAATTTTCAGTCTAGGAAAGTGATCAGGACAGTGAAATCTAACCTTTTTTCAGATTTTCAGTCTCCTGTCCTGTTTTGCTTCCTTCATCTTGCATTAGAGAAGGTGAATTTTTGAAACTCAACTAGAGGACTTTACATATTTCCCTATTAATTTAAAATAAAAAATTTTAATTACAAATTTCCACATAAATTTTCCAAAGTTATATGATCCACATTGTCTCCCTCCCTTCATCCTTTCCTCCCCTCCCAGAACTGACAGGCAATTCAATCTAGGTTATATATATATAGATATATATATAATATGCAAAATGTATTTTATATATATTATATATCATGCAAAATATTTCCATATTATTCATTTTCATAAGCAAATAATCCTATAAAACCAAAACCCCAAAACATCTACCCAAATAAACAAGTGATAAATCATGTTTTCATCTGCATTTCTACTCCAACAGTTCTCTTGAGGTGGATAGCATTCTTTTTCATAAGGCCTCAGAATTGCCCTGAATCATTGTTTTGCTATTAGTAGCAAAGTCTATCACATTGATCGTTCCACAGTATTGCAGTTACCATGTATAATGTTCTCCTAGTTCTGCTTATTTCACTGGGCATTAGTTCATGTAGGTCTTTCTAGCTTTTTCTGAAATCATCTTGTTCATCTTTCCTTATAGCACAATAGTATTCCATTACCATCATATACCACAATTTGTTCAGCCACTCCTCAGTTGAGGGACATCCCTTTAGTTTCCAATTCTTTGCTGCCACAAAAAGAGCAGCTATAAATATTTTTGTACTCCCCATTAATCTTCAACTTCTATTTAGCCTAGTAGCTTCAGTATAATACAGTGGATAGAGAGTCAGCCTTAGAGCCCTATACTCAAATTCTGCCTCTAATATCTACTAGCCATGAGACCATGGGAAAGTCACTTAACTTATAAGTTCTTAAATCATCTGCTAAGACTAGACTAACAACATATTGCCAATATAGAGTCTAAATTTTCACACTAAGTTTTTTTCACATTGATAGAATCACAAAAGTCTATTAAAAAGAGAAAGAAAAGAATTTAGTCTGATCTAACCAGTTGAGTTATTAAGTTATTATCTTTTTGGTTCCTGACTCTACCATCTCATACATTAACTATACCTCTTGGCTTTGTATCAACTGCAAATTTGATAAATATGTCAGCAATGCCTTTAACCAAATCATTAATAAAAGTAGTTAATAAATAGCACAGAGCCAGGCATAGCTGTTTAGGGCAGCTGGATGGCTCAGTGGATTGAGAGCCAGGCCTAGAGACTGGAGGTCCTAGGTTCAAGTCCGGCCTCGGACACTTCCAGCTGTGTGATCTTGGGCAAGTCACTTGACCCCTATCGCCCACCCTTACCACTCCTGGGCTAAGGACGGTCCCTAGCCCGGATGAAAAAGGAGGAGGGTTGGGCGTGGGGCTAGCAACCCCACCCTGTAAAAACTACATCTGCTAAAGAAACTGCAACCTAAAGTAGGGGCAGCTGGGCTAGCTCAGTGGATTGAGAGCCAGGCCTAGAGATGAAAGGTCCTAGGTTCAAATCCGGGTTCAGACACTTCCCAGCTGGGTGACCCTGAGCGACCCATTGCCTACTGGTTGTGGCCCTATGCTCCTAGAATGGAGTCCCAGGTTAAAAAAAAAAAAAAAAAAAAAAAAAGGAATAGCTCCTGGGACATTTTACTAGTGACTTCCTGCCACATTGACCATCAGTGATTCAGAATCTACAAAATTTGGCTGTTGCATAGAATGTAACTCTTGCTCTTTGTCCACAAGAATAACAAGATAAAAACAAACTATATTTACACAATTCCTCATATCTACCAATTGATTGATATCATCAAAAAAAAGGAAATTAGTGACTGGCCGAGTAGGCAAGAAGAGAAAGATAAAATTGCAAATGAAGGCTATATGAAAACAAACTTATTAGCCCAATAGTATTTTTAATCATAGATTCATGTGTACACATATAACTCATATATATGTTTGTATGCAAACACATATAAATATATATATTTATATTTCATTTTCTATCTAACACATAATTTTTTTTCTTCCCTAATTTCCTTTTACAAATAATCTAGAATTTGACAGAAATCAAAATCAGACTTATTGACTTATAATTTTCAGAATTCCTTTTCTTCTTCTTTTTTTTTAAACCCTTAACTTCTGTGTATTGGCTCCCAGGTGGAAGAGTGGTAAGGGTGGGCAATGGGGGTCAAGTGACTTGCCCAGGGTCACACAGCTGGGAAGTGTCTGAGGCCGGATTTGAACCTAGGACCTCCCGTCTCTAGGCCTGGCTCTCAATCCACTGTGCTACCCAGCTGTTCCCCACTACCCCTTTTCTTCTGCAGTTTTGAAAATCCAGAAAACATTTGTCCTTCAGCCCTGTGTCATTTCTCCCATTCTCCATAGTATTTGGAAGATGGAAATTACATTCACCAGTTCTTTGGAAGCTGAGGGTATGTCTCGTTGTACCTGATGTCATAAAGAACCCTTATGAATTTCAACTTCCTGTAAAGCATATTTAGTCTAGCTTTTTTTTTTTCAGTCAAGAGGTCATTTCCCTTGCTAAGAAAATAGAAACAAAATAAAAGTTGTTTTGTATTATTGTCTTGTCCACACTAGGCAGATATTATATCCCTTCTTCCATCTCTTTCTTTTCTCTAGCATAGAAATCTGGTCTCCTCATATCCAGGAAGTATTTCAGACAATTTTTGCCCTACTCTTTTGTCATCACTTTGAAGGAGGGATGCTCACTTCCTTTTCAAGGTCCCCTTTATTTCCACCCCAGATAAAACATTTCTCCTCCTTAGTGGAAATCACATTTAGGTCAGAATTCCATTTTGTTGGATCTACCAACCTTGAAAAGGTGATATTATCAGTACAGCAAGCCAAAAACATGATTAGTATCTTTGCTTTTGGCAGAGACTGAATTCCAGCAGATGTCTAGGCAATTAAAAGTTCCCCATCACTGCTCTACCATGTTTTCATGTAAGTCTTGTAAACTGTTGCCCAAATTCCTCATCTATTTCCTCCATCTCTCCAGGTGGTCTTTAGTGTTATACTTTGATGGCTGACGTGTCTGTTTTTACCTCCATTGATCTTCAGTCAAAATCTCTCTTCTGGGCTTCCCCCAACCCAGTCCTGTTCCTGAACTTCCTCGTGTGGGTTTTTCTTCATAACATGCAATGCTATTGCATCCCCCTTATCTTTACTGTTCCTTTTGGGAAAAAAAAAAGTGTACTCTCCCAGAACCATATTCTAGTCATGCATCCTATTATACTGTCTCATCCTATTATACTGACCTGTGAGGCCAAATATGCTGTCTTGAATATAGCTATTTAGTTCCCCTTGCTTGATATTTGTTATTTGTACATTCTGCATTTAATGGTATTAATTTAATAAAAAATTGTATTTCAGCTGTTTTGCAAAGGTTGCTAATAAGCCTTTTCCATTAAGCAAGACTCACCTCTTATTAATCCTAACAAGTGCATAGTGTCCTGTCTGCTTCTGCCCCTTTTTTTCCCCTCCCTCCCTCCCTCTACCCTCCCTTCTTTTCTCTCTCTCTCTCTCTCTCTCTCTCTCTCTCTCTCTCTCTCACTCTCTCTCTCTCTCTCTCTCTCTCCCTCCCCCCCT